>NC_057819.1:66616296-66916512 GCF_910594005.1 Cervus elaphus
GAATGTACACAGCAGGGCAGGTGTAGTAGAGAACCTATCTCAGTACAGAGTGAAATCAGACTATATTCTGACTCTGTTACTTATTAGTCATGTGACCTTGGGCAAGCTATTTGGCCTCTTGTGCCTGTTTCCTTCTCTGTAAACAGGAATAAGCAGGCCAAAACTACCACAAAGGAAAGTTGTGAATGTTATTGAATTAATGCCTACAAGGTGCTTGGAAAAGTGTCTGGCATATGGCAGAACAATCAGGTGTCTATTAAATACACAGGGTGAGGGAAAAATACCTTCTGAAACACAGTCCATCCATTTCCAGACCCATCAATTTCACAGTAGACTAAGAACTGCTGCTTAGCTTTCAGAGGTCTGATAAAGTAAAGTCCACTCTCTTTGGCCCCCTTATTGGCAACCTCTTGGCAATCTGAAAAAGAAGAAATTTTTATGGTGGTTTGAAATCCAGGTATGATTGTGTCAGCCTTGAAAATGAAAATTTTAACATGTCAGAAACTATTCATTTCCTGAGAAGTATTTTCTTATTTCTCAATCATTATTCCTTTCAAAGTAAATTTTCAGCTACTCAAGAAAAGTCTAAGCAATTAAACTGTTTATATTTAATGGCTAGACACTGTCCAATGTATTTGTATATATTCTAATACATACAATCTCCTTTACTTTTTATATCTGCTCTGATGAACTTAATCTCATTATAAACCTTTCACTTACCTCTCCCAGTTACATCATGTATTTTCACTGTATCTTGACAAGGCTCTTGACACTTTGCTTCAAGCTGGACCACTTTCTGTTTTAGGTTACTGATTTTTTGATTATTTGAGTTATACATTTCCTGCAAAAATCTACAAGCAAAATAATAAGATAACAGATTATTCTTTTCAGATGAATAATGTTGTATGTTCTTTTAAAAATACCACCTTATTTTCTCAAGAATTATTTCCTGACAAATTACTCCATTCTTGGAAAAAGTTTAAAATGATTTTAATAAATTGAGGTGAATTAAAATTCTAAGCTTTTTTGGAAAAGAAAATAACAAAGTCCTTGCCAAAAAACCATATCACTGTAAGTGGTCATTCTGATTTTCGTTTCTGCATAAAAGGCAACAGATAATAAAGTACACAAGTGATGAGCCTGATAAAGACAACCTGGTGATTATTCTTAGGACAATATTCTTAGGGAAGGAAAAGCTCTGTTTAGAAATTCACACATGCTAAATCATTATTCCTTTTCACTTGTGGGTTTAACTGAAGATCTATTTATGGACTTCAGTCTATAACTTACATGGGAAAAGTATCTGGGGTATCATCTTACATAAAATAAAACAACAGATATTTTCCCTTTCTTCTTAATGTTTCTGTTTACACAACTTCAGAAAAAAGCTGGGGAAAGTGAAAAATCCTGCTTTTGTAGTTTCTCACAGGACAACCTGTTCATATTCAGAAATGATAGAAAACTATTATGCACACAGACTGTTGTCTCTGAGGTTCTGGATAGACAAACTATTTGACCACTTTTTTCTCTACTGCACCTTGGACATTTTCTGAACTGTAGTCTCCCTTCAGTCTCAACGATGGGCAATAATAATGCAAATCATAATGCCAATAATAATAACAGTAACGATAATAATAGTATCCCTCTGCTACCAAAAAGAGGATAAATCCCTTCTGGGCCACTTCTGCTCAGCCACCATTTATCTCAATTTCTTATGCTACTTTTAGAACAACTTAGGATAAAAATTGAGGAAGAAACTAAAATTGCGTCTGAAACCCAATGTTCAGAAAGTCTACAAGTTCCTGGGAAGTTGTTAACAGAGACATTTTACTTTCAAAAGGGAGGTTCTGTGCAACAGGCAGCTTTACAATGTTTATCACACAAACTTGTCTCTTAAGGCAAGTTTTTTTTTCTGCTCTACCTTTCAATGTCATTTACCAAGATCATTCCTATGTTTCTGCTCACAAATTCCTCGCCACCCATTTGTTGACACTTTTATAAAAAGAATTTTATTTTCAACACTCAAATTTCCATCAGTTTGAATTTATGTGGAAAGCAAACTAAAACAAAAAATGCTTACCGAATTGTTGATTCATGTGTTGCTATCAATGTTTCATATTTCATAATTTCTTCCATCATTCTCTTGGAATTCTTGGTAGCACTCTCTATCTTATCTGTAATATGGGATCAGAGATATAAAAATACATAAGCAAACAGAACCACTGAAATAATAGCAAAAGAACTTCATAGATGACTTTCTCAGGCAGTGGTGGTTAGATTCTCACTTGGCTTTGATGGTTCATCAGGGTTATAGCTGATTTGGATTGCTTTGACCAGCTCTCTGGCTTCTGATGTTTTGTTCTCAACCTGATATAAGATGCCTTCCAAATTTTGTAGATCCTTGTCTACACTGGTTTGGTAATTAGACAGGAAATCTGCAACTCCACAGGTAGTTGGGCAATAACTACCCTGAAAATACAACAATAGTGTGATTAAAAATTCTGATAAAAAGCTACATGAGATCTATTAATAAAAATAGGTAAAACCTAGACTATGTTTTTAAAAAGTCTAAACTGCCAAAAGATATTTGCTAAAGAATCTCTTATAAGGAATAAAACTTCCTCTGCCCACGTCCAGTTCAAACACAGAGAGAAACATAAAAGCGACTTACAAATCTTTCATCTAAGATGCAGCAGTTGTCTCGGGTAGCAACATACTAGAGGAGGAAAATACAGAAATTTCACTTGCTTATCGGATATTTTCTTATTTTTAAGCTTTCCGTTTAAAACAAATAACATTTTGTAAACAGCACACTTACTGCCAGGCATGCTGAAGAGAGCAATGAAAGAATGTAGAAGTAGATTACACTCGGAGGGTGCGAGGACCAACTCATGGCGTCGGCGGGCCCCGGGCTCCGAGCCTGGAAGGTCAGAACTGTGACTCTCTGGGCTCGAATCGTCCCTTTATTTAAGCTCCAAGGACGGTAGGACCGCCAGTGGCTGAAGCCGATCACGGGGCCTTCTTACCAGAAGGGCGGAACATCTTTCCCGTCTCTTCCTCACCCTGGCCCCGGACCAATGTTCAGTCAGGTTCCCAGATTCTGCACACAGGTCTAAGCTCCTCCTTGCTGGCCCAGCTCAATGCGCCTCCTGGGAAGCCAACTCTCTGCAAAGGCTAGTGAAGCATTGACTGATGCTAGGAGGAGGGAGGGGGCCGGGAGGCTGCGTGATGCAACCACTTCCAGGACAGATAGAGCAAACACACTCACCGCTGACCTCGGCCAAAGCAAACTGCCCCTGCCTTCAGATGGAGTCTGGTACCATAACCCAAATGCCCCGAAATATCGCAAGTCAATTCTGAGACGAGGGGATGAGTGAACACCAGTATTTTTAACCTGTGCCAATGGCAGGTGGAAACTTTGCCTTCCACTAGGTCTGAATATATCAGTTACCAGGAATGAATGCCTGACCCACCACTTTGGCTATTTTCCTTTTTCAAAAATTGAAATATGATTACTACATAGCATTATATTAGTTTCAACTGTACAAAATAATAATTTGATATTTCTATATATTACAAAATGATCATCACTATATAGTTAGCATCGGTCAGCACACATAGTTGCAAAAAACTTTTTTTTCTTGCGATGAGAACTTTTAAGACCTACCCTCTTAGCAACTTTCAAATATGCAATACAATACTCTTAACCATAATCACCATGCTGTACATTACATCCCCAGGACTGACTGACTTTATAGCTTGAAGTCTGTGTCTTTTGACACCCTTCACTCAGCTGTTGATTATTTTTGTAGACTCTCAGGTTGCGGTGGGATATTTAAATTTTTTTTCCAGTTGTAGCCTGAGGACACATGCCCCCTTCATTTATTTTGTTTTGTTAACCATTTAAGCATTTTTATTACTGATTGGCTGCTCTGGGTCTTTTGTCTGGTTGCAGAGAGCGAGGGCTACTCTAGCTGTGGTGCATGGGCTTGGTAGGTGCGGTCCCCAGGTTCTAGAACACAGCCTCAGTGCTTGTGGGCACAGGCGTAGTTGCTCCGAAGCATGTGGGATCCTCCCGGACCAGGAACAGAACCTACGTCTGCTGCACTGGCAGGTGGATTCTTTACCACCGACCACCAGGGAAGCCTTTTTTCTTGAGTATAATTTACAGTGTTGTGTTAGTTTGAGGTGTACAGCAAAGTGATTCAGTTATATATATACATGTATATATTTAAAAATAATTTGAAAATGTATCTATACATATGTATTCATGTTCAGATTCCTTTCCATTATAGGTTGATATAAGATATTGAATATAGCTCCCTGTCCTATGCTATAAACCTTTGTTGGCTATCTATTTTATAAATAGTAATGTGTATATATTAGTCCCAAACTCCTAATTTATTTCTCCCCCTCCTCCATCCCCTTTAGAAACCATAAATTTGTTTTCTATATTTGTGAATCTATTTTTGTTTTGTAGATAAGTTCATTTGAATCATTTTTTTGATTCTGCATACAAGTGATATCATATGATATGTGTCTTTCAAACTTACTTCACTTAATACAATAATCTCTAGACATTATTTCACTTTTTATGGCTGAGTAGTATTCCATTGTGTACATATACCACATTTTTATCCATTCGCCTGTTGATGGACAGTTTGATTGTTTTCATGTCTTGGCTATTATAAACAGTGCTGCTGTGAACAGGGGTGCGTGTATCTTTTCATATTGTGGTTTTCTCCAAATATATGCTCAGGAGTGGCATATATTTACATTCCCACCAACAGTGCAGTGAGATTTTGAGCTCAGCCCCTCCCTTTGTCTACAAGTATCAGCTGGTATAGCACCATGCCTGCCTCAGAGGGGAAACAAGTCAGGAGCCTATTGTGTTTTTCCTGAGGTTCCATCTAGTTACTTCAGAGCAAAGCCTGGCTACAGGAGGCAGGGGCCATATGTCCCATATATTGACTAGGAGCATAACTGGAGGAAAGGGGGCAAAAACTAGGCAGGAGCTGTCCTTTTCACTCTGACCCTCAAGTTTCCTTGTGTATTGGGACAGTATGTTTATTATCATCTCCAATTAATAATTTATAATTATGCACTATCATTATCCCTCCTTTTAATATCCCTCGTTTCATTCTCTGAAACCAGCTTACTGCAAATTTTCATTATATATTTAGTGGGAGAAATACATCTAAATTGATATAAATATTAATACTTCAATGTCTAATCCTAAATCTTTACAAAGAAATAATTGTTTTGACTTGAAACAAAGATAAATGTTCCTACTCGGTAAATAATAATTATTGTAACAAAATGAATACATTAAAACCAGATTTGTTGCCTTTTCTTTCCTCCTTAATAGTTACCCTCTCTGATTTACCAATCGTTGCCAATCACATCACCAAACATCAGCCAATTAAAGCCACAGTCTTCTTCAACCTCGTTTATTCATCTTATCAGTTGTTGAAGCTTATTATTAAAACTGCTTTCTCATTGTCACTTCTGTTTTATTGCTCTTTTCTATTTCCATTGCCAATATCTTAAGAAGGACAGTTTATTTCTTGTCTAGACTGCAAATAGATGGGAAACAATGGAAACAGTGAGAGACTTTATTTTCTTGGGCTCCAAAATCACTGCAGATGGTGACTGTAGCTGTGAAATTAAAAGACGCTTGCTCCTTGAAAAAAAAAAAAAAGGCTGTGACCAACCTAGACAGCATATTAAAAAACAGAGACATTACTTTGCTGACAAAGGTCCATCTAGTCCAAGTTATGGTTTTTTCAGTAGTCATGTATGGATGTAAGAGTTGAACTATAAAGAAAGTTGAGCACCAAAAAATTGATGCTTATAAACTCTGGTGTTGGAGAAGACTCTTGAGAGTGGCTTGGACTGCAAGGAGATCCAACCAGTCAATCCTCAAGGAAATCAGTCCTGAATATTCACTGGAAGGACTGATGCTGAAGCTGAAGCTCTAACACTTTGGCCACCTGATGCGAAGAACTGACTCATTGGAAAAGACCCTAATGCTGGGAAAGATTGAAGGCAGGAGGAGAAGGGGATGACAGAGGATGAGATGGTTGGATGGCATCACTGACTCAATGGACATGAGTTTAAGTAAGCTCCAGGAGTTAGTGATGGACAAGGAGGCCTGCTGTGCTGCAGTCCAAGGGGCCACAAAGAGTTGGACATAACTGAGCGACTGAATTGACTGAGACTGCTTATGCACACTGTCTGTTAACTGATTTCCCTTCCTCTTCAATGGCCTCCTGCTCCAAATCTGTTGTCACACTGCAGACAGATTCATCTTTCTGTAAATGTAGCTCTGATTATGATATTCACCTGCTCAAAAACCTTTCTATCTTCCATCACAGTGAATGTAAACATAATAGTCATCCCTTCCTACCACTGCTACTTCTTCTCTCTTGATTCTATTTCTTACACTCTCTAGTCTGGCCAGCCTGAATCACACAACATTCCTAATGTAAACCATATTGTCCCATTTCTCAGATATGTTTCCTGTTTTACACACTGCTCCTTCAGTCTGGATTGCCTTCACACACACTCCTACACCTCTGGCTGTGTATTCATTCCTACTTCCCCCAAACTTGGAGAAGAGCATGGCAACCCACTTCAGCATTCTTGCTTGGAGAATTCCATGAACCAAGAAACCTGGCAGGCTATAGTCCATGGGATCACAAGGAGTTGGACATGACTGAGAGATTACTACTATTACTACTACTCCCCAAAACCAAAACCCAAGCTGTGGAGGCCAGCTTCTCTTTAATAGCATTTCAGCAACCTATACATGCTGCATCCACCTCATTAGATTGTAAATACTAATAGCAATTTTATGGCAATAGCCATAAAAATATTATATATGTATGCTTAGTTGCTCAGCTGTGTCCAACTCTTTGGAACCCCATGGACTATAGCCTTTCAGGCTCCTCTGTTCATGGAATTCTCCAGGCAAGAATACTGGAGTGGATAACCGTTCCCTTCTCCAGGGGATCTTCTCGACCCAGGGATCAAACCCTAGTCTCTTGCATTACAGGCAGATTCTTTACCATCTGGGCCACCAGGGAAGCCCCTATAAGTGTGTTAAACATTCCATAATGATTTAATAACACTGAATTGGTCTGGAAGTAAGCCTTTAAATAATGTTTGCATTTCTAATAACACTTAAAACTTCCAAAGTGCAAATGTAAATGACTTTGGCAAGGGTAATTAGGTAAAGGGAAATGAATAATCAATGAGAGAGTAGCTATTGATAAGGTGGATATATAAAAATTATTAATTAGAAACCAATAGCCATCTTCTATAAAGGAACAGCTAGTGAAAATATATAATGGAAGAAAAAATGTACTTATATATATGTAATTTCTACCATGCACACATACACATACAACTAGATAAAATATCTAAGGAGAAATTAACAAGAAATAAGCAAGATTGATATTATTAAAAATTCCAAACAATACTATCAGGATATAAAATAAGAGCTGGTGAAAATTAAAATCATGCTCTATGCCTAAATAAAGAGATTCAATAAAACTGTCAATTATTTCTGTGATAGTTTAGAACTGTATTGATATTGTAATAAGGCTAAATTCAATTTTTTTTTGTTCTTTCTCCTTTTCTTCCTTTTTAAAAAGGAGTTAGGTAAGATGTTTCTAAAGTGCAATGAAAAAAAGAAAATTATCTTGGAAAATTCTAAACAAGAAGAAAAATGAGGGCAAAACTATCTCTCAAATATTAAAGCATGTTATTAATCCATAATTTTTAAAAAATGCAATACTGGACCATGGTAGGTAGATAGATAAATATTCTTCAGATATAGGCCTAAATATATGTTGGTGTTTAGTATGATCAAGTTGACATTGCATAGGGAATGATAGAAAAAAATTATTCAGTATATGGCATTAGTATGGTATTAGCATAATTTCCCAATTATCTATCTGCAATGTGCAATTATATCTGCAATTATATATCTGCAATTATGCTATCTGCAATGAACTGCAGGATGATTCTTTTATTTTTTATTTAAATTAATTTACTTATTTTAATATGAGGCTAATTACTTTACAATATTGTAGTGGTTTTTGCCATACATTGACATGAATCAGCCATGGGTGTGCATGTGTTCCCCATCCTGAACCCCTCTCCCACCTCCCTCCCCATCCCATCCCTCAGGGTCATCCCAGGGTGCACCAGCCCTGAGCACCCTGTCTCATGCATTGAACCTGGACTGGTGATCTGCTTCACATATGATAATATACATGTTTCAATGCTATTCTCTCAAATCCCAAGAGGAGACAGCATTTCTCTCCTAGAGAAGAAAGTAATTTAGGTGGAAAGGCCATTCATCACAGATGAAACGATATTAGGACCAGTTGACTTGCCCTCATGATAAGGTGTGCATCTTACTAGTAAGCATGTTGGGCAGAACATGTTGTCATTGAGCTTCTTTTTGCTGAAGACCATAAAATATCAACTTCTTGAATTTAAGGTAATAATTTATAACTTTATGCTAACTATATATATAAATATAATACATAACTTCATATATACAAGGTTAATAAAGACTTAAATTGAGGAAACTGGAAATTCTTATATAATTTTGGAAGTGTAGTGTATTCTGGTTTGGGGCTGACTTGCCTTAGGATCTGATATGTGTCATCACAGTTTTACAGAAAAGGCTTGTTTTCTTTTTCTCACCAGAATCTCAAGTCCTAAATCAGAGTCCTATCAGATAAGATGCTCTCTGAGGGAAAATGGCCAACAGTGACTCAGTGACCTGCAGTGGCCTTGCATTCAGGCACTTGGGTTTTATTAAATTTTAACTACTTGTTGTCTTCCATGTTTGGGATACTTTTTTCCCCCTCTGATAAATTATAAATGATTAATGAATTCCAGGAAAGAAGAATATTTCTTAAATCAAATTTCTTCTACATCCCAGTTGATTTTCTGAGAAAATAGCATAGGTAATATTTAAGCCAAAATAATCATTTTATTTAATTCAGAGATCAATGGGCTTGCTTATTGATTTAATAATTTCCCAAATCACCTATCATCGAATTATTTGTACTCTGATTTAAAAATAGAAGATCTATTGCTAATGATCTTCATGTACATTGATCATTCACTCAATGAGTTCCCTTTTCTCTTTTGTTCATCTCTGCTCCAAATTGTTTGTTGAATTTGAATTGGATTATGTAAAGCTAAACTTAAGATGTCCTAACTGTGACAAATGTTATAGGCCTGAAAGAATAATAGAAGCACTTATTTTAAGAATCTTCCTTATATTTGATGTCATGCTACAGTTTAGCTGATGATGTTTTGTATTTTCTGTCATTTAATCCTCACAACACGCCTTGTAAGTAGATCTGATTATCTGCATCTTATGAATGAAGGAGAGCCTTTGGGGGGTTATGGTGATATACACAAGGTCATTGTGCACACAGAGTTCCAAACCCATGGGTCCAATACCTGTACTCTTAACCATGACTGCAAATGTAATCATGAAGCACTTCTTTTTATTTTTTTAAATTTTAATTGGAGGATAATTGCTTTACAATGTTGTGTTGGTTTCTGCCATGCAACAACATGAATCAACTGTAAGTATACATACATCCCTTCCCTTGGAGCCTCCTTCCCACTCCCCTATCGCCCACCCCCGACCACCCCACCCTTCTAGGTCAAGCAGAGCACCAGGTTGAGCTTACTGTCTTGTACACAACTTCCCACTAGCTATCTATTTTACACATGGAAAAATATATCTTTCATTGCTACTCTCTCAGTTTCTCCCACCCTCTCCTTCCCCCACTGTGCCCACAAGTCTGTTCTCTATGCCTGTGTCTCTATTCCTCTCCTATAAATAGGTTCATCAGTGCCATTAATGAAGCACTTCTTAATCTAAGGTGGTATACAGATATAAAATGTTATCATGAGAATCAAAGTTATTCATTGATAGAATGGTTTGCTGGTGGGGTTTATGGATTTTAAAAATTAATGTGTGTATGCATGTGTATCAGAGAAGGGAATGGCCACCCACTCCAGTATTCTTGCCTGGAAAATCCCGTGGACAGAGGAGCCTGGTGGGCTACAGTTCACGGGGTCGCAAGAGTCGGACACAACTGAGGGACTCAGCAGCAGCATGCATGTGCCTGTATGATTATATGAACTTGTATTTACATCTCTTTTACCTGTCTATCTAATCTGCCTATCTATCTTCTCTGGGTTAGAAACAAGGTTGACTTTTACTGTCTTTCTTAAACCTGGATTTTAGTTATTTTGTAATTGCATTTGTATTTTCAGTCCAAGTTTAAAAGGAAGCAGTTTTTCAATGATGACCACATGGTTCACATGGTTCAAGTAAATAGGACTTGATGAATTGAATTCTCTCAGTAGCTTAAAGGAAGGTACATCAGTTGAATGGTCCAAGGAAACTCAAATCAATGCTGACAATGATAAGTCTATTTTTCTAACATTAAACCATTTCCAGATCTAAGCTAAATTTATAGCCTTACTCTTTAGAATTGGATTTCCTTAAAATAGCAAAAAGAAATGACCTGTTGACACTGTTGAAAATCAGTCCAACCTAATAGTTAAAATATACCACTAAGGAAAAAAGTTATCTGTTAGAATATTTGCTTTGTTTATAAAAACAGCCCAAGGAAAGTGAAAATGAAATTTTTTCCTTGATAGTCTATGAACAACGTGCTTTTAGTTTCACTATGTAAATTAAAGACAGAAAAACAAAGTGAGACAGGTAATACAGGGTTCTCCCTGGGGGTGGGGTAGCAGTCACAGACTGGGTTTTGAGCTTCTTAACTTTTCAAAGAAAGTTTCACTGGATGTGTCCATGGAAGCATACGGCTGAGGGCAGGGGTGTTCACAAAGTGCTGTGGCTGGGATATAGGAAACTAAGGGTTTAAGAGAGAAGGATTATCCTAATTGGAATTACATCAAGAGCCCCAAATGGCCAAGAATCAGCCCTTTTCAATACTGACTGGAGATAAAGGAATGTGCTGAGGCCGCCCTGGATTGATACAAAGTGAAATGGAGAAGAAGTTAGATTTAAGCCTTTGATGAGACAACTTGGTCCCTTACTGCATTCCTGGTTGGTTTGTTTGTTTCTATCTTCACGAAATTTGCAATTTGAGGTCCCTTGCCCTGTGAAAGAAATTTCACCACTAATTTTCATTTTTCTGTTTGAGAAACTCTGATCATTTTGTCCAATAAATTATCTTTGGAGAAAAACAATGATCTATTCCCAAAGAAGAAGAGAAGGTAAGAAGAATGCTGTCAGATCAACAAAATGATTCATCTTATCCTACTTAATGCCCACATTTACTTTAACTTCCTATCTTGAATGAGGGCAAATAAACATTTGCAAGACTTGTATCTTTGTTTTAAATTGTAACTACTTAGGTTAGCTTACTACCTTACTGTGATTTGGCTTTAGTCCCTCCTGTTCAAAGTTAAGTCCTTAAAGAATACACTGTGTACAAAGGCTGACTCCTTATTGACATTTTGAAGGAACTTGCTTCATCCCTGAAAGGTGACATGGTTGCTACCTTTCTTCAAGCAGAGATTGGTGTGTGTGTTTTACCTTGAGTGATGGAGCAGTAACCTCTGATCAGTAAATAAAGATATGATTTGTAAACACCCAAATGTTTGCTGAATGTTTTGCAAGGAAGACTAGAGTTTGTAAACCACACCCCTAGTTGATAACCATTGTGCCTGCAGGACTAACTGGGACAAGCTTATTCATCAAGAAACAAAATAAGTCAAAATTCAGAACACTGTGTTTCATATTTTATAAAGAACACAGAGGAAATTCCTTTTACCAAGATCCAGAAAACTAATTGCTTAATCACACATCAGTCTAGTTCTGAAACTGCCCAATATTCTTACCTCAGTGCTTCCTGTGGATCTCACTCAATTTGCTCTATTAAGTCAATTTCATTGATATTTAATTCCACATCATCTCATTGTGGATGTGGAAGGCCCCTTCCTCAACCCTTTCATATCTTCCTCACGTGGTAAACTGCCTCTGGATCTGACACATGGGCCATATAGAAGCATTCTAGGAAAATTCCTGAAATAATGCTTGATCAGATATGCACCCCCAATTTGGTTAAAAGGTCACTAAACATTTCCCATGATGCTCCTCTGCTGGCTCTCAGACCAAATGCTTGAAGTTCTATATGCCAGACCCTCCTTGTCCAACACAATAAGCAAAATAGACAAAACTCTGCTTTCAGGAAGTTTACCCTCTGCTGGAGAGAATGAGGCAATAAACAACATATTATGAAATGCTTAAAACAAAAACCGAAAACAGCCTCAGGGTGTCCGTGCTGGGTGCTGTGACTTTGCTGGGTTTGTGGTGGGCGCGTCGCAGAGTGCATGGCTGGCTTACCACTGGCACTTGGAGGCCTCGGGAAGGTGGGTGGTTTGGGGCCAACATACATAGTTTTTTTGATTTGGGATTGTCAGAAATTTGACAAGCTCAGCTAAGTGACAGAGTAAGAATAAAGTAGAGGAAGCTTGTAAAAGTTAGTCCCCAAACACCACGAAGTCCACCTATCCACATCTGCTCACGAGTGTCACCTCTGGGATCATGCCTCATGATGCCATTTTCCTTATCAAAAACTTCCAAGGACTCCTTCAGTGTGTGCAAGTCGCTTCAGGGTCTGACTCTTTGCAACCCTCCACCAGGCTTCTCCGTCCATGGGGTCCTCCTGTCAAGAGTACTGGAGTGGGTTGCCATGCCCTTCTCCAGGGTAATCTTCCCAACCCAGGATTGAACTCATATCTCATAGTCTCCTGCATTGGCAGGTGAGTTCTTTACCACTAGGGCCACCTGGCAAGCTCAGAAGCCAAGGATGTGAGCTCCTAAAGATAGGTTTTAGGAAACAACCCTTGGGAGAGAGTTATGAAATCAAATAACACAACTGAGGTGACTAAAGTAGTATTATAAATCAATTTAATGGTGTAAGAATAATATTTTATTTCTTTATTAAGCACTCAGAATTTCTTCTACATGACTTTTTCTTTAGAATGCGACTTAGATTTTTGTTTTATTTTGTTTAAAAATGCAGATCTCTCAGCTTTGTTTTGAATATACTGAATCAGTGTAGCAGGGTTGGACCCCAAGAATCTGCATTTTATTAACAAGCTTCCCCAGATGATTACTAAGCCCAGGAAAGGAGGAAAATTCCTGGTAGCTCTGGGCTGCAAAATAATCACACTGGCTCTACATAAGGAGGCCCGATTTCTGCTCTATAATCTTAAAGCTCACATAATTCCACTTTGTTATATTGGATTGGCCAAAAAGTTTGTTCAGGCTTTTTTGTAAGATGCTATGAAAAACCTGAACAAACTCTTTGGCCAACTCACTTATTCAAGATACACGAAATCAATTATTGTGACAAGAAGAATAAAACATCAAACTACTTCAGTTTCTTCTATTTAAACTAAAATAAGATTTTTGGTAATTAAATTTATTGATATGTACTGCTCTATGAGTTTTGCTTCAATGCTGCCAAAGCAATGAAAAGTAACTGGCGCCAAGTCCAAGGCCTTCACACAGTGCAAGAGTCCTTGTTTATACGAAGGATTCAAGAAACAGTTTCAAGGCCTACAAGCACTTTACAGAATAGACCAGAAAGGATTTAGGGAAGGATAGAATTGGGAGGATGTGGAGGGGAGAAAAGGATCAAAAATAGTAGCTTTGAGGAACAGAGGAGATGGGGGACCATTAACAGAAATCAGCAAATGCGAAGAAGGAAGCGGTTTAGGGCAGAGAGGAGACTGGGCAAAGTTTCCAATATTTTAAGTCTGAGCAGCTGCAACAGCCTTGGAACTCTGGAGTCAGAGATTTGGGGACGAAAACTGATGTTGAGTTGATGGTTGGCAATGAGAGTTTCCCAGAAGAAAATGTGGTGTGAAAATAAAAGGGCCTGGAAACAGAACTTGGACCTGAATTTAAGGCTATCAGAACAGACAGATAAGGAAAGAATGGTTCTGTGCCTGCCTCACTCCCCAACCCTACAAGACCCCAAACACTTTCAAATCTCCAAAGTGAAATCCCTTGGACTGAGTTCACCTATTTATCTGGACTTGGAATACTTTCAAATTAAAAAATAATAAATAATATTATATATAGAGAACCTTTTCTGTTGGATAATATGTCTAATGATACAGAATGAGTAGTGGGGTAGTCATTTCACTTATTTGGTGTCCTAGGGAGCCAGGAGCAGGTAGACTATTCTAGTAAATGGATTTTGTTTTCTTTTCCAAAAACTAAATACATGTATTGAGTTTCCTGAAGGGCCTGGGGGAAACTGTTGGATTGCACAGTGAATGGGCTTAATATCACACATGTTATTGTAAATGCCCATGATTTGAAGGGCTTGCTAGAGCTGTGACCAGATATAAGGAATTTATGTACTTTTTTTTCAGGCCCTAGGGCTGAAGGCAGACCCTCTCGGATGTGTTATGTAACAGAGCCGCCTGCTGGTGAAATTGGACAACAACAAGCACACTGATGTGGACACACACCTATCCACTCAAACTGCCTCATAGATATTGTATGTACAATATCTTCCTGCCCATTCCTTTTGTGTGTATATTATTTGTTGTCTGAGTGTTAGATTTCTTTGTTTTTGTGCTGATGAAGGGATGGCGAGGCAATAACCATCATCAGCCACGTTGATGACCAGCATTCAAAGTGGGTCCTCCAGTCAGAACCCTGGATCCAGAATTTGGGTATGCACCATCCGTCTGGGCCTGGTGGAGCTGTGCGTGCTGGCTCTGTTTGGCTGTACTTCCTCCTGGGTCTTGGGATACTACATAAATAAGCCGAAGATGATGCCCATATATTGGCTCCTGGATTGTTGTGAAGACAACAGTCTGGGATCCCTGAACTCAAAAGCCTGTGGACTCCCAAGCCAAATTTTCGTATTTACAGCATACTCAGCTGTTTTAAACACAGCCTCAGTTCAGTTCAATTCAGTTCAGTCGCTCAGTCGTGTCCAACTCTTTGTGACCCTGTGGACTGCAGCACGACAGGCTTCCCTGTCCGTCACCAACTCCCGGAGTTTACTCAAACTCATGTCAGTGATGCCATCCAACCATCTCATCCTCTGTCGTCCCCTTCCCCCACCTTCAATCCCTCCCAGTATCAGGGTCTTTTCCAGTGAGTCAGTTAGTCGCATCAGATGGCCGAAGTATTGGAGTTTCATCTTCAGCATCAGTCCTTCCAAAGAATATTCAGGACTGATTTCCTTGAGGATTGACTGGTTGGATCTCCTTGCAGTCCAAGGAACTCTCGAGAGTCTTCTCCAACACCACAGTTCAAAAGCATCAGTTCTTTGGCGCTCAACTTTCTTTAGAGTCCAACTCTCACATCCATACAGGACTACTGGAAAAACCATAACTTTGACTAGATGGACATTTGTCAGCAAAGTAATGTCTCTGCTTTTGAATATGCTGTCTAGGTTGGACATAGCTTTTCTTCCAAGGACCAAGCATCTTTTAATTTCATGGCTGCAGTCACCGTCTGCAGTGATTTTGGAGTCCCCAGAAATAAAGTATCTCATTGTTTCCATTGTTTCCCCATCTGTTTGCTATGAAGAGATGGGACCAGATGCCATGATCTTAGTTTTCTGAATGTTGAGTTTTAAGTCAACTTTTTGTTGCAGGATATAAAATTAACACACAGAAATCCCTTGCATTCCTATATACTAACAATGAAAAAACAGAGAAATTAAGGAAACAATACCATTCACCATTGCAACAAAAAGAATAAGATACTTAGGAGTATATCTACCTAAAGAAACAAAAGACCTATACATAGAAAAGTATAAAACACTGATGAAAGAAATCAAAGAGGACACAAACAGATGGAGAAACATACCGTGTTCATGGATTGGAAGAATCAATATTGTCAAAATGGCGATTCTACCCAAAGCAAACTATAGATTCAATGCAATCCCTTCAAGCTACCAATGGTATTTTTCACAGAACTAGAACAAATAATTTCACAATTTGTATGGAAATACAAAAAACCTCGAATAGCCAAAGTAATCTTGAGAAAGAAGAATGGAAGTGGAGGAATCAACCTGCCTGACTTCAGACTCTACTACAAAGCCACAGTCATCAAGACAGTATGGTACTGGCACAAAGACAGAAATATAGATCAATGGAACAGAATAGAAAGCCCAGAGATAAATCCACGAACCTATGGACACCTTATCTTTGACAAAGGAGGCAAGGATATACAATGGAAAAAAGACAACCTCTTTAACAAGTGGTGCTGGGAAAGCTGGTCAACCACTTGTAAAAGAATGAAACTAGAACACTTTCTAACACCATACACAAAAATAAACTCAAAATGGATTAAAGATCTAAATGCAAGACCAGAAACTATAAAACTCCTAGAGGAGAACATAGGCAGAACACTTTCCGACATAAACCACAGCAAGATCCTCTATGACCCACCTCCCAGAATATTGGAAATAAAAGCAAAACTAAACAAATGGGACCTAATGAAACTTAAAAGCTTTTGCACTACAAAGGAAACTATAAGTAAGGTGAAAAGACAGCCCTCAGATTGGGAGAAAATAATAGCAAATGAAGAAACAGACAAAGGATTAATCTCAAAAATATACAAGCAACTCTTGAAGCTCAGTTCCAGAAAAATAAATGACCCAATCAAAAAATGGGCCAAAGAACTAAACAGACATTTCTCCAAAGAAGATATTCAGATGGCTAACAAACACATGAAAAGATGCTCAACATCACTCATTATCAGAGAAATGCAAATCAAAACCACAATGAGGTACCATTACACACCAGCCAGGATGGCTGCTATCCAAAAGTCTACAAGCAATAAATGCTGGAGAGGGTGTGGAGAAAAGGGGACCCTCTTACACTGTTGGTGGGAATGCAAACTAGTACAGCCACTATGGAAAACAGTGTGGAGATTTCTTTAAAAACTGGAAATAGAACTGCCATATGACCCAGCAATCCCACCTCTGGGCATACACACTGAGGAAACCAGATCTGAAAGAGACACGTGCACCCCAATGTTCATCGCAGCACTGTTTATAATAGCCAGGACATGGAAGCAACCTAGATGCCCATCAGCAGATGAATGGATAAGGAAGCTGTGGTACATATACACCATGGAATATTACTCAGCCATTAAAAAGAATTCATTTGAATCAGTCCTAATGAGATGGATGAAACTGGAGCCCATTATACAGAGTGAAGTAAGCCAGAAAGATAAAGAACATCACAGCATACTAACACATATATATGGAATTTAGAAAGATGGTAACGATAACCCTATATGCAAAACAGAAAAAGAGACACAGAAATACAGAACAGACTTTTGAACTCTGTGGGAAAAGGTAAGGGTGGGATGTTTCAAAAGAACAGCATGTATACTATCTATGGTGAAACAGATCACCAGCCCAGGTTGGATGCATGAGACAAGTGCTCGGGCCTGGTGCACTGGGAAGACCCAGAGGAATCGGGTGGAGAGGGAAGTGGGAGGGGGGATCGGGATGGGGAATACGTGTAAATCTATGGCTGATTCATATCAATGTATGACAAAACCCACTGAAATGTTGTGAAGTAATTAGCCTCCAACCAATAAAAAAAAAATTAAAAAAAAATTAAAAAAAAAAAATTAAGTCAACTTTTTCACTCTCCTCTTTCACTTTCATCGAGAGGCTCTTTAGTTCTTCGCTTTCCGCCATAAGGGTGGTGTCATCTGCATATCTGAGGTTATTGGTATTTCACCCAGCAATCTTGATTCCAGCATGTGCTTCATCCAGCTCAGCATTTTGCATGATGTACTCTGCATATAAGTTAAATAAGCAGGGTGACAATATACAGCCTTGACATACTCCTTTCCCAATTTGGAAACAGTCTGTTTTTCCATGTCCAGTTCTAACTGTTGCTTCTTGACCTGCACACAGAATTCTTAGGAGGCAGGTCAGGTGGTCTGGTATTCCCATCTCTTTAAGAATTTTCCACAGTTTGTTGTGATCCACACAGTCAAGGGCTTTGGCGTAGTCAAACACAGCCTAGATGAGCAGATTTTTAAATGTTTAGAAATGGCCTGCTTTGTATATCCTGAGAAACTGCATCCAGCATCTGAGAGCCACAGAGAAGCCTGGAGCTGTTAGAGACCTTGCTGGCCGGTACCCTTTGGGAGAGCCTGGAAGCAGAGACTCCCAGAGGGCCTGCCGAGCACCCTCCTCTAGACGCCTAAGTCCCTCCCCACCCCTCTCCCTGAGAGCCCCTTTACCTTCTCACTCTCTGTGGGGTGGTTCCGTGCGGCCTCTGAGGGCCCATAGCTTCTGTGTGGAATTCCCCTCCTCGTGTTCCAGATACAAACCTATCAAAGTGTTGCTCCAAACTTTTGCTTTTATCTTTTTCCCTGTTCAGCCCCCAGCATCCCTTGAACTCACTATACTGTGCAAATATTCCTCTCCTGGGTGGGGAGAGAGAGAGGAGCTTCATAAATGGACCCAAACCAAGCTGTACATGGTCATAGTCAATACACATCCTCTGTCCTTCCTCTTTGACTGCCCTTGCTCCCCTTCAGAAAGCAAAACCGTTTCCCAAATAGGAGCCTGGAAGGCGTGGAGGTACTGGCTATGCCTTCTCAAAGCGCCCTGAGGCCGGGCCTCAGAGGGGATAGAAGCTCGGTGTGCAGGCGCTCTACATACGCTATGATTCCTCAGGAAAGAGACAGGGAAGATGTCTGGAGCATGGGTGGTTGGTCGCGTCTGACTCTTTGTGACCCCACAGACTGTAGATTGCCAGGCCCCTGGTGGCCATGGAATTTTCAAGGCAAGAATATTGGAGTGGGTTGCCATTTCCTCCTGCAGGGGGTTTTCCCAACCCAGGAATCGAACTCAAGTCTCCTGCATTGGCAGGAAGATTCACCATTAAGCTATTTGGGACTCATCTAACTCTGCATTTGGTCAAGGATGCCTGTGTTCTCAGCATCACTAGTGGAGTTTAGGAATGTTGGAGCTGCTTGAAGAGAAAGCCCAGACCAGCGCTAAATCTAGGAAAGAGCATGAGTGACTGAGTCTAAAAGCCAGGGGCTCAGGTCATGAAAGCTTCATACACTTTGTTTATTTTATTTTTTTTAGAAAAATGGTAATGATAACCCTATATGCAAGACAGAAAAAGAGACACAGATGTACAGAACAGACTTCTGGACTCTATGGGAGAAGGCGAGGATGGGATGATCTGAGAGAACAGCATCGAAACATGTATATTATCAAGTGTGAAACAGATCACCAGTCCAGGTTGGATGCATGAGACAAGTGCTCGGGGCTGGTGCACTGGGACAACCCAGAGAATGGGATAGGGAGGGAGGCGGGATGGGGGTTCAGGATGGGGAACACATGTAAATCCATGGCTGATTCATGTCAATGTATGGCAAAAACCACTACAATATTGTAAAGTAATTAGCCTCCAAGTAGTAAAAATAAATAGGAAAAAAAAAAAGCTTCATATACTTTGGAGACAATTCATTCTATCTCCACATGGCTGAATGTATGAAAATAGCTTCTCTCTTCTTCTGGTTAATTAATAATCAGACGGGGGGCCCCACTTACAAGCTCTGTGATCCTGGACAGTTCCTTAGCCTGTGTTTACATTTCTTTTCCTGTAAGACTGAGAAATAATAGTACCCACCTGGTATATTTGTTGTGCGGATTAAGTAAGATCTTAGTTCATTTTTCTTCCAACTGAGGCCGTGTAACATGAGAGCTGAGAGTGTGGACACTGAAGCCAGACCATCTGGCTTTAAATCTCAGCTTTATAACTTACAGCTGAGTGACCTTGGAGAAGATACTTTTTTTCTGTGTCTCAGTCTCAACTGTAAAATGGGGATAATTACAGTATTCATCTCATACCTGCTAAGTGCATGCTTGCTAACGTGCTTCAGTCATGTCTGACTCTTCGTGATACTAAGGATGGTAGCCTGCCAGGCTCCTTTGTCCATGGGACTCTTCAAACAAGAATACTGGAGTGGATAGCCATGCCCTCCTCCAGGGGATCTTTCTGACCTAGGGATTGAACCTGAGTCTCCTGCACTGGCAGGAGGGTTCTTTACCAGTAGCCTGTGAAGCCCCATTCATCTCACAGGGCTGTTTTATTTAATGTGCTAATAAATGTAAAACATTTAAGGAAATGCCATAAAAGCTGATTTTTATTATAAAGCAAATAAAGCTATTAGAACAGTTTCTGGTAAATAGTAAGGACTCAATAAATGTTGACTTGTATTATTTATCACAAAATTGTCTAGACAATCCATAACCTTTATTAATCATCCTGTAAAGAAGGGAGGCCTGGTTTCTGTTTCCTTTTATTTTGCTTCTTCTAACTTGAACTCTTGCTTTGCTAAACTCAATCTAAGAAGAGAGCACCACTGGACTTGAAAGAAAAGCCCATTAATGGAAACAAAACAAAAGATTAAGTTTAAAAAAAGAGACAGGCGACCCTTCGTTCACTAACGATTAACTAGATTGTGACTTCCTGTGTGTGGTTCTTTCCCATCGTTTTCAGTACCTAGGAAAGAACCTATGTGGTCATCATGTGCCCCACAGGCTTTGATCAGATGGTATTTATAACTATAGGAAAACGAAGCAAACAGGTTCTTCACCGCCCTGTCTAGAGAAGCAAAGCTGGCCTAGATACAGTTCTCTAGCTGCTTGGAAAAGACATTGTTGTTTTTCTGTCAGCCAGTGGTGTGTGATTTTTTGGGGCCCCATGTACTGCAGCACGCTAGGCTCCCTGTCCTTCACCATCTCCTGCAGTTTGATCAAACTCATGTCCATCGAGTCGGTGATGCCATCCAGCCGTCTCACCCTCTGTCGTCCGCTTCTCCTCCTGCCGTCTATCTTTCGCAGCATCAGGGTCTTTCCAATGAGTGGCTGTTGGCATCAGTTAGCCAAAAAAATTTGGGGGCTCCCATGTATTTATCTTGTTTGATTTTTTTCCTTCTGAAACTCAGAATTTGGAAGGGAATGGGGAGTGCAGGGAGAAATTTTAACTTTTTGGCGCAAACTTCAAAAACAGAAGGAAGGAGTTGAACCAGCAACCCTAATCAAGGTTTTGCAGGCTTAATGGTTGCACCTGATCTCTGTTCAACGCGGGGCCTCCGGGCCGGGCTGGGCGCTGTGGCGCTCGGCCAGTAGGGGGCGCGCGGGAGCCGAGGCCCCACGGGGCGGCCGTGCGCGCGGGGCCGGTGGCTCTGGGCTTCCGCGCGCGCGACGAGCGGAGACGCGCCGCTGCGCCCGCTTCGGCGATTCTCCGGCCCGGGATTGGGCTCCCCCGGGCGCCTCCTCGGCCGCGGGGTCGCGGAGACTGGGCACCTGGGCGGAGGCGGGGGACCGGCGAGCGCTGGAGGGCCCCGTCCCGCCGCACGCCGTGCGCTCTGGCCGCGCCTCCGCTTTCTGAGGAGTCAGGTAACCGAGAGGCGGCCCTCACTCAACGCGCGCGGCGGCCGCGTCCACCCCGCGGTCCGGAAAGGAGAGGCGGGAAGGGAGGGCGCCAAGTCAGCTGCAGCCGTAGCCCCGGTCGGGGCCCCCGGCCCCGTTGGTGGTACTCGGACTCTGCCAAGCCAGAGCCCCGTCAGGCTTCGCGGCTCCGGAGGAGGCTCGGCCCCTGGGGGCCCTCGCGGATCCTCTCCCTGGCCAAGTGCCCGCCTTTCCTGGCCTGTGATGGTCAATCCTCCGTCCCCACTTCGTGCAGCTCCTTTTCGTCCATTCCCCGCTCTTCTTCCCTTTGGAAATTTTCACTTCCTAGTCTGCAAAATCGTTCAGCAGATGTTGGCAACAGTGGATTCCTTAAAGGAATTGGGGTTGACTATTGGGGGTTGAGTTTGAGCGGGGCACCTTGATAAAGTCAAGTAAAGGAAAGAGCATGCGGAATCAGATCCCTTCTCTTCAAGTCCTGACTATACATAGCACTAGTGACATCTGGTAATCAGGCCTGATTATTTACATGGGAATCTAATTATTCACATGGAAATCACCTAGCAAAATGCAGTGAGCAATGAACACAGAATTCATTTTGAGGAGATGTAAACCTTCCTTTGCATTGAATTGTGTTTGACACCTGGGCCTGCCCTCTTTGCAGTGTCTGTCTACTTGATTTGAGGGCCATTGCCTCTGTTATGAAATGCCAAACCTTGGACTGTCATTGTGCCCCCAAATTCTACTGACGTTCATTCCTTTTGGGTTATGGTCTTAGTATTCTTTTAAAGCCCCCCTCATGAATGGCAGTTACCATGGGAAGGATGGTCATAACAGGTAGAAGAGCCTGGTCTGGAATTCAGGAACCAAGGCTCACTTCTGAAGGCCTGTGTTCAGGGTTTTGTTCTGGGCCCCCAGTTCTATTGCCAACTGGCTACGTGACCCTGGTTGTTCAATTTATTTAATCTTTCAGGACCTTGTTTTTCTCATTTCAGGGAAGCTAGTAACACTAATAGCCTCCTAGTATTCTTGCCTGGAAAATCCCATGGACAGAAGAGTCTGGCAGGCTACACCCCGTAGAGTCACAAAGAGTTGGACATGACTGAAACAGCTTAGCAGGCACACATTGGCCAATGACTGTGCTAAATTCAGTAGTCAGTCTTGACCTTCACCCTCCTTGACCTATCAATGGTATTGGACCAAATCAATCATTGTCTCTGTAAAATTCTTTCTTCTGGAAGTCTTATGATTTCTGTCTTCCTCCCTCCCACTCTTTCTTAGTTTCCTTGACTGGATCCTCTTTGTTTCTAAAAGTTAAAGTGTGGAGTGCTGTAGGCCTTTCCTCTGACTCACTTTGTAAGTTTGCTAGACCCCACATTTATGCCTCCAACGTGGACTTGTCCTCCTGTAAAACCCATATTCAGGTGTCCAGCTGCCTTTTTGATGTCTTTTATAAAAGGCATCTTAGAAGTAATATGTTTAAAGCTGAAACTCCTGATCTTCATTCCCACACCTGCTTCCCTCCATCCCCCAGTCTTGTCTGTCTCCGTAAATGGCAGTCCCATCTCTTCATGCTCAGGCCAAGACCATTGCAGTCAAACTTGTCCTTCACCATCATTCTAGTATAAAGCACCACCCTTCTGATTGGACTGTAGAAATGCCCCCTGCCTCGTCTCCCCTTGCCCTTCTACAGTCTTTTCTTGTAGCTGCAGGAGCAGTCATGCAAGTTAGTCATGTGCTGTGTTGGTTGAAAGCCGTCCAATGATTTGTCTCCTTCAGAGTAAAATCCAAAGTCCTTAAAGTGACCTAAGAAACAGTGATTTAGTCTCAGCTCCTTTTCTGGCCTCATATCTTTCTTGCCGCCCTCCCCTCTAGTTATTAACACTGCCGGCACATTGACCTCCCAGCTATTATTATGGGTTGGTGCAAACATAATTGCAGTTTCAGACCATGAATTTAAAATCTTTATAAGTAGGCTCAAAAACATCTTTATTAATCAAAATAGGAACCAACACAATCAATGCATTTGATACAATAAGAAATAAGTTTGTTTATTCCTGTAGCAAAAAAATTTGTGCTTCAGAATTCAATGAACTCTTGGAAAGCATTTTCTGCCTCCTGCTGGTTGTGGAAGGGTTTTCCCTGCATAAAGTTGTCAAGATGCTTGAAGTGGTAGTTGGTTGGTGAGAATATGACAGATGAAGCAAAACTTCGTAACCAGATTCATTCAACTTTTGAAGTGTTGGTTGTGTGACATCAGTTGGGCGATGTGAAGAATTGGGCCCTTTCTGTTGACCAAAGCTGGCTGCAGGTTTTTCAATTTTCAGTGCACCTCAGGGATTTGTTGAGCATCCTTCTCAGATGTAATAGTTTCTCAGGGATTTAGAAGGCTGTAGTGGATCAGACTGGCAGCAGACCACCAAACAGTGGCCATAACGTTTTTTTTTCTTGTGGAAGTTTTGGCTTCCAAACTTTGGTTTGGCTTCTTCTTGATCCAGTCACTGAGCTGGTTGTCGCTAATTGTCCTATAAAATCCACTGTTCGTTGCGTATCACAGATCGAGAAATGGCTCATTGTTGTTGTGTAGAATAAAAGAACACAACTCTTTAACATGATAGCTTTGGTTTTTGGTCAGTTCACGAGGCACCCACTCATCGAGCTTGCTCGCCTTTCCAGGTTGCTTTAAACACCAGATGACTGTAGAATGGGTGACGGCTGACTTCTCTGGCAGCTTCTCATGTCGTTGTAAGAGGATCCGCTTCAGTGATTGCTCTCCATCCGACGTCGTCAACTCCCAAAGGCTGTCATCTCCTCTGTAAAACTGCTTGAACCACCCTTGCACTGTATGTCCATTAGCAGTCCCTGCGCCAAACGCATTGTTGATGTTGCAAATTGTCTCGCTGCTTTGCAGCCCATTTTGAACTCAAATAAGAATGTTGCTCAAATTTGCTTTTTGTCTCACGTTGTTTCCATAGTCTGAAATAAATATAAAGCACACAGCAAGTAATAAGTCATTAGCAAAAAAAAAAAAATAATAATAATGATAAAGCAAGAAATGCTCTTTAAAATGAAGTATAACATAACTATATTTATTTAAAAATGTGTTCCAATAATCAGACAACAAATTTTAACAATGCAAAACTTCAGTTTCTTCTGCACCAGCCTAATATTCCAATAGGCCAAGAACATCCCTGTTTTGGGGACTTTGCACTTAATAGTCTGCATCTGGAACACTCTTTCTGCAGGTGACCCATGGCTGGCTGGCTGGCTCTACTTCCTTCAGATCTCTGCTCACTCAGATATCTTATGAAAGACCCCTGCCCTTGACCACTCCATACTCAATAGCTACATTTCTACCCAATCCTGCCTAGGACCTCCTAACCCCTTACTTTGCCTTATCTTTCTCCACCGCACTTGCCAACTGGACAAATATCTGTTGGGTTTCTTTTTTCCTCTTCCCACACCCTCGCCAGAATGTAAATTCCAAAGACAGTTTTGTTCACTGCTGTGTCTCCCATGCCTGGAACAGTGTTTGGAATGTGTCTTAGATGACTTGGGATTCTGTAACAAAATGCCAGAGACTGGGTAGCTTACAAACAACAAAAATGTATTTCTCAGAGTCCTGGAGGCTGGAAGGGGATCTGAGAACAGGGTGCCCGTATGGAATGGAAAGGCCTCTTCCTTATTGTATCTTCACATGTCAGAAGACACTAGGGAGAATCCCAGTGATGACCCAAGCACCACCCAAAGGCCTCACCTCATAATACCATTCTACTGGGCATTAGGACTTCAGCGTATGAATTTTGATGGGACACAAACATTCAGTCCAAAGCAGCAGGTAAGGTTATCAATATGTCTTTATTGAATGAGTGAGTCTGTAAAGTTAATACTTCTATCATGTGGTTAAAGTTAGGATCACATTGTGAATACACTTTTTATTCTAGAAAGAACCCTGGTTTACAGTAACACAAATCTGGCTTCAAATCCTGGTTACACACACTTTATGGTGTGAACGCCTCAGAAGGTCTGTTTTCTGTATTTGTGGGATGGATATAGTATAATGCCACAAAGGCTTATTGTGAGTATAAGGTGAAACATTAACACACATAAGACAGTTAGTTATGAGGAGGCTAAAAAGTGAGCAGCTTTGATAATTTATGTATGGATGTGCTTTGTAAAGGATTCCAGGTGGCTCAGTGGTAAAGAATCTGTCTTCTAATGCAAGATATGCAGAAGACTCAAGTTCGATCTCTGGGTTAGGAAGATCCCCTGGAAGAGGGACTGGCTACCCACTCCAATATTCTTGCAGGGAAAACCCCATGGACAGAGGAGCCTAGTGGGCTACAGTCCATGGGATTGCAAAGAGTCGGACATGAATGAGCATGCATACACACTTTGTAAGTTCTAAAGTCACATACATACATATTGCATGAAAATTACCAAGGACTGTCATATGCAGTGTACTGTTCTAAATATTTCAGGGTGAAATGAGCATTTCAGTGCTCATAGAATAGTGCAGTTTAGAAAATGAATAGTCAGTGGCACCTATACCTCATGTGTTCTAATGGAATCAATTGTCTGACATCCATTATTCCTGCGTAATTTTCCCTTATCCTTTGGCCCTGCTGTGCCAATATATAGGCAAAATATATTATTTTCTTTTAAAGTAAAACAAAATTTAATGCATTTAGACAATTTTCAGAGTAGCAATTCTGTTTAGTGAAAGTGGACTTTAAGCTTGGCCCAATTATACAGGCAATAATTCCACAGAGGTGCAGTAATCACTTTTTTCAGACGTCATCAAAAGACGATATTTTTGTTTTCTGTGGTAGTTTTTATTTATTATTATTTTTAAACTATTGTTAACATAGCATGGCAGAAAGATTATATCAGGAATGTGATATAATACAACTGTTTCCATTGATGTCTTAGAACTTACTGTTCCCTAGGCAGCTGAGAATGTCCTCCTCCCTTGCACTAAAGTTCAACTGTGATGCCTTTACTGCCTTTCCCAGTAAATAGAAAAATATCACACTACTACACTGAAGGTATATTTTACAATTACCATTAGCAGCATTACTGAACTTTCCATAATTGGGGTTCTACAGAGTTAAATACTTTTGAAACAGGCAACATATATTCTTGTTATCTCAGTCTCTCATAAAAACTTGAGTACAAATTCAGTCACTTAAGTCACTGACAGCTAACCCAAGTATACAGCTGGTAAGAAAAGCTGTCAGTTGCCATCTCTTCAGCATGGTCGTACTGCATGAATACTATTTTAGTTCAGTGCATAATGTTGTGAAGATCCCCTAGAGGAGGAAATGGTAACCCACTCCAGTATTCTTGCCCAGAATATCCCACGGACAGAGGACCTTACAGTCTGTGGAGTCACAAGGAGTGGGACGTGACTCAGAGACTGAGTACACATGTAATGCTAGGCCTCAGAGATTTAAAGGGAAATGTGGCATTTTTTTTTAATCTTTTGATAGTTTTTTTCCTGAAATTCCATATTCTTAAGACTCTAAGTAAGCTTAGAAGAGTCCAGGTCACTGTTGTTGGGGGGTGGGGGCTAAGACCCAGACCTAGTTTTGTATTCTTATGGGTAGAGATTTAAGAATCATGGTCTACAGGACTGCTAGATAAATGGAGACAGCTTCAGAACCTGCCTGGGAATTCCCCAGCCATCCTACTTGGGCTGTGATGTGACTTTTCCTTGGTTTGCAGCACCTTCTTGAGTACATGCAGGTTCAGAATGATTTCAAGAACCCAGGAAGCAGCTGAGCTTTCCCTGGATCCACACCCCCGCCTCCCCGACAGCCCCGCCTCCCAGACAGCCCTTCCCTAGCGGCCCAGTCTCCCCCGCATCCCACCTGAACAGAGCTAGACTCCCTACGGGCTGAGCAGGTGCCCCACCTGGTGCTGAGGGAGCCAACCCCCAACGAGTGAGGGTTCAAGCAGACAGAGGTGTCCTAGGCCTGGAGGAGAGGCTGGTGTATTTGACCTTAGGACATCACACTTGAAGAAGAAACTTCTTCAATTTAGAAGTTGGGTATGGCCAATAAGTGCCTTTATTTTCCAATAAAGTAAAAACAGCCTGATAAGCACTCACAGAACTGAGACCAGGTTTTATTCATTCTTGCCTGGCACAGTGCCTCTCTCACACAGAATATCACTTATTTATTAATTGTACATAGATTTATTCTTTAGGAATATCGATGAGTCTCTTATTCATCAGGAATTATGGAATATCTACATAATTTGAATTGTTCTGGTTAGCATTTACTTAACAATAAATAATTCTTGAGCACTGTGCTGAATCTTGGAAATACAAAACAGAACACAAGCTATTGGAGAGAGTCAGTCTTTTCTAGCAAGGGGGTCTCTGTTGCTTCTGCATCCTTGTCCCTTCCCTTTCTGACATGGGCTGCTTGGCTGGTTCCTGTGCACCGGAGGTAAGGCAGACTGATAGCCAGTTCTGCTCCTTCTTGAAATTTTCCACCGTTTCTTCCACTGGTTCAGATAGCTTTCATCAAGAAAGCAAATCTCATGAGCCTCTCCATTTGCTTCTTGACGAGTAAAACACTCACTGGCAGATATGATGACTTAAGAATCTGAACAAGGAAACATTTAAAACTGCATGGCTCTCATTTGCAATGGAGCTCCCCTCTGTTTTGGAGTTTGCGTTGTCTCTGCAGCCTATGGTGGTCATTAAACCACCTGTCAGCCACAGACTGGGCTTTGTCTGCTCTCTGTGGTATCCATTTGTTCTTGTCTTGCTTTTCTCTCTTCCCACAATATTCCCACGATCGCAGACACAACCTTGTTTGAATTTCATACTTTTACTAGGCATTTTGACTTGAAATCCCAAAGTCAGATTTATCATCCGTCTCTGAAATCCCTAATGAAAAGATTCTGTTTTGTGTGCAGTCTGTAGAACAGTTTAATTGGAGATTGACAGACATTTCATCAGATAGTTCTGCTTCTCATCTCAGAGTAGTTTCTGTAGACCTTTCTGAGTTCAGATGTCCTGGAGAAATAACGTAGAATTAATTATAGATACATTTGTCTTTCAAAAATTTCTCCTCATATGTTAATAGTCTTTTTGTATGTATATCACATCATGTCTGAATTTGCTCTTTTATGACTGTAAAAGCCACCCATCGTCTCATGGCATACTATCTTGTAGCATATTATACAGGGGGAAATATGTGAATAACTTCTCAGTAATTAAGAAATACTTCTGCACTGCCCTTATGTATTTGCATAAGACTTTGCTGTACCAAGGTCTCTGATATAGTAGAAAGTGTTTCCCTGTGAAAAACCTTTACATAGAATCTTTACAGTAGGCATGAGGAATTTCAACAGGTCAGAAGAAAGGGATTCTATGGCAGTTAATAAGAAATTAGAGGTTGAAGTACTCCTTCATTATGACTCACAGCTCATGAAAAATGAGAGATATGTGAAGAAACCTTTAAGAATAAGAGCTCTTTTGAAATATATTCTCTATTATTTCAACCAACTTTTACTAAGTGCCCATCGAGTACAGTGCTGGAGACTTAGGGACCCCACATTAAGACAAAGCTCCTGCCTTTCAACATACCACTGTTTAGGAGAAAACAGTATCTTATGATAGTATTTTTCTTTAGACTTTTTAGTTCTCTTGTTTTGCACTTTGAGAATTGCCTTTATTTTTAGTTAGGGAGTAACTTGAAGACAGCCAGCTATCTTAGAATGAGGTAAGGAGCAAAACTAGAGGCTTGATTGGAGCAGATTTGCCCTTTGACCTCTCATGTTTACATCAGACCAGGTAGTGAGGGGCAGAGTTGATTTTTGTCTGAATTGATTTATAAGCTTGGAATAGCAAAGATTTTACACCTGGTGAATTAAAAATAGATCATTTCTTTTATCAACAGTCTTTGCCATTTGAGGGAAACAGCTTCTGGGGGGCACTGGGCATAGGGAAATCTGCTGTCACTGTTGTAGATATTTCTCTACTTCTTGTCTTTTCTGTTACCCTGTAATTACTTTTCTTTAGTTAGCGTGGTTCAGTGTGTGGATTTTCACCCCAAAATGATGATGCTTGGATGTAAAGAACAATGACCAAAAGCTCACTGTGATAAAATGATTTCCCATGCATAACCCCAAAAAGCATAAGTGTATACCCACAGCATCTGTACTTGAATATGTAAAGCGAATAAGATCTTACACATTTTCCCAATTAAATCAAAGTTAAATTCCAATTAAACATTTTTGATTAAGTTATTGTTAATATTAAGTTTAAAAAGCACAAATACTTTGTGCTTTACTTCTAGTTCCTCAGCTACTATCTGTAGAGAAGCTGGATAATTTGTTTTCTTTTAAATTTATTTATTTTTAATTGTAGAGTAATTGCTTTACAATGTTATATTGGTTTCCACCTTGCATCAACATGAATTATCCATAAGTATACAATGTCCCCTCCCTCTAAAACCTCCCTCCCACCTCCTACTCCACCCCACCCTTCTAGGTGATTATTTGGTTTTTGATTAATTCTCAGAGATAACCATATGTCTGCTAACTGCTACAAAAGTAAAATAGTCTGTAAGTTAAGTAGTGTGGTCATTTTAATGGCCAAGTAACCACACATGGGTGGTTACAAGGAAATGATTATGTGATTTATTGTAAAACTTTAAAATGTGAGGTCTTCTTAATTTTTGTGAAGTCTTCTTCAGGCTTCCATTGTGGCTCAGCTGGTAAAGAATCTTCCAGCAGTGCAGGAGACCTGGGTTCGATCCCTGGGTTGGAAAGATCCCCTGGAAAAAGGAAAAGCTACCCACTCCAATATTCTGACCCGGAGAATTCCATGGACAGTCCATGGTGTCATAAAGAGTTGGACATGATTGAGTGACTTTCACTTTCACTTCTTTTTTTCTTATTCTTGGGGAAAAAGTATAAGTCTTTGGCTATTTGCCATCACATAAGTCAGAATTATCCTGAGGAAATATAGCTAACTGCAGAAGAACTTTATTCTAAAAGATGGATAGCACAGCCCCATGTATTATGTACACAAAAACTAAAGGCCTAAATGCCTAACTGGAAGGGAATGGTTGAACAGATGAGGAGATCTCCAGACGATGAAAACTTAAATACTCAATAAAATTATGTTTATGAAAAGCTTTCTTGACAAGGAAATTTTTTATGCTGTCATATATGGTACATGATAAATATCTTAGTCCTAACTTTGAATATTTCTGTTAGTTCCAGTGGATTAAATTTTCTCCTTTTAAAATGTAGGGCCTAGATATTGGCCTGAGGCATGGACTATCCCAGCAGAAATTCCATTTAGACAAGAGAAACATTCACATGATTTAGCTTGTTAGAAAATATGTAAAAGTCTTAGTATAATTATGCCATCAACTTTGTGATATTTAGTCTATGTAAGTACCTGCTTTTACTTGGTAGAATTAATTTTTAAAAAATGAACCCATAGTAATAAAACTAATTATCTAGCTTGTGCTTTAAACTGTAGTTTGATTGAAAATGAGATACTTTTGAATAACTACATCACTCCCAGTGACTCTTAGTTCAATCTACCATTTTGGTCTCCTGTATCTATTTCTATAATCTTATCAACTACATGTGAACTTATTGGCGTCTATTGAGAATTAATGTTGGGTTTTCAATATGAATGCTCAGGGCTTGTATAGTGTTAGCAATTTTAGGTTTTACTAGAACTTTGGAATTAAAATTACTAATAGATCACAAAAGAGAAGTGATAGTTTTTAAAGTTATTATCATAATGCTCAAAATTCTCCAAGCCAGGCTTCAGCAGTATGTGACCCGTGAACTTCCAGATGTTCAAGCTGGTTTTAGAAAAGGCAGAGGAACCAGAGATCAAGTTGCCAACATCCGCTGGATCATCATAAAAGCAAGAGAGTTCCAGAAAAACATCTCTTTCTGCTTTATTGACTATGCCAAAGCCTTTGACTGTGTGGATCACAATAAACTGGGGAAAATTCTTCAAGGGATGGGAATACCAGACCACCTGACCTGCCTCTTGAGAAACCTATATGCAGGTAAGGAAGCAACAGTTAGAACTGGACATGGAAAAACAGACTGGTTCCAAATAGGAAAAGGAGTACGTCAAGGCTGTATATTGTCACCGTGCTTATTTAACTTCTATGCAGAGTACATCATGAGAAACGCTGGGCTGGAAGAAGCACAAACTGGAATCAAGATTGCTGGGAGAAATATCAATAACTTCAGATATGCAGATGACACCACCCTTATGGCAGAAAGTGAAGAGGAACTAAAAAGCCTCTTGATGAAAGTGAAAGAGGAGAGTGAAAAAGTTGGCTTAAAGCTCAACATTCAGAAAACTAAGATCATGGCATCTGGTCCCATCACTTCATGGGAAATAAATGGGGAAACAATGGAAACAGTGTCACACTTTATTTTGGGGGGCTCCAAAATCACTGCAGATGGTGACTGCAGCCAGGAAATTAAAAGACACTTACTCCTTGGAAGGAAAGTTATGACCAACCTAGATAGCATATTAAAAAGCAGAGACATTACTTTGCCAACAACAGTCCGTCTAGTCAAGGCTATTGTTTTTCCAGTAGTCATGTATGGATGTGAGAGTTGGACTGTGAAGAAAGCTGAGTGCCGAAGAATTGATGCTTTTGAACTGTGGTGTTGGAGAAGACTCTTGAGAGTCCCCTGGACTACAAGGAGATCCAACTAGCCCATCCTAAAGGAGATCAGTCCTGGGTGTTCATTGGAAGGACTGATGCTGAAGCTGAAACTCCAATACTTTGGCCATCTCATGCGAAGAGTTGACTCATTGGTAAAGACCCTGATGTTGGGAAGGATTGGGGGAAGGAGGAGTAGGGGATGACAAAGGATGAGATGGTTGGATGGCATCACCAACTTGATAAGGACATGAGTTTGAATAAACTCTGGGAGTTGGTGATGGATAGGGAATCCTGGCGTGCTGCGATTCATGGAATCGCAAGGAGTCGGACACGACTGAGCGACTGAACTGAACTGAACTGATCTTTATTTCATCACTTTGGTGCTGATGAAAGTTCCATTTATTTTGAACATAATTTTAGACCTTTCCATTGATTGATCATATTTTCAAATTCACATCAGACTACTTCTTTTCAGGCAACGTAAATATTACAATTACTTAGTGTTTAATGTAGCTTTGCAAGTAATTAAAAGATTGATTAGTCTATTGCCTTTGAGTTGATTGCATACATTTTATAGTGCATGACACATTTATTTTTATATTTTAGGACTTGGACTATGTTCCTGATTTGTCTAGACTGCCATGGCTCCATATATAAAGGACATTCATCAAAAAGGTAATCTGAAAAATGTTTGTCATTAAATCATCTTAAGTTCCTATATTCAGTGCCATGTCAAATTTTAAGAATGAGAGATGTTTTTTAAGAACATAGCATTTTTTCCAGTTTGAAGATGGTGATGTAGAATGACTTATGGTCATCTCCTCCTGTGAGATCACCAAAATCACAACTATTGAACAACCATGGACAGGAGGATGCTGAAAACGTTAGTTACTCAGTCATGTCTGACTCTTTGTAACCCCATGGACTGTAGCCCACCAGGCTCCTCTGTCCCTAGAATTTTCCAGGCAAGAATACTGGAATGGGTTACTATTTCCTTCTCTAGGGGGTCTCCCAACCCAGGGATTGAAACTGGGTCTCCCATATTGCAGGCAGACTCTTTACTAACTGAGCCACCAAGGAAGACCCTGAAGGATGCTGGAACCTACCAGAAAAAGATACCCCACGTCCAAAGATAAAGAAAAAGCCACAGTGAGAATGGGGGAGGGGCACAATCACAATAAAATCAAATCCCATTCTTACTGAGTAGGTGACCCTCAAACTAGAGAACAATAATACCAAAGAAGTTCTCCCACTTCTGAATGTTCTGAAGGTATGAAAGTTCTGAACCACATGTCAGACTTCCCAGTCTGGGTATCTGACAAAGGGACTGGAAATCCCCAGGGAATCTGACCTTGAAGGCCAGTGGGATTTGATTACAAGACTTCCACAAGACTCCCAGTCTTGGAGGGCACAAACAAAACCTTGCTCGCACCAAGACTCAGAGGAAAGGAGCAGTGACTCCACAGGAGAATGAATCAAAGCTACCTGCTAGTGTTGGAGGGTCTCCTGTGGGGATGTGGATCAGCAGGGTTTCACCACAGGGATGGGGGCACTAGCAACAGCAGTCTGTGAAGGTCACCTTTGGTGTAAATCCTCTTGGAGGTTGCCATTAACCCAACCATAGAACCCACAGACCTATGAAGGCTGGGTCACCTCAGGCTAAAAAACCCCACCCATCATCAGATATTTGGATTAAAGTTTTACTGAGCAAGCCCAGCCCATCAGAGAAAGATCCAGCTTTGCCCACCACCAGGCCCTCCCATCAGGAAGCCTCTTAGCCTTCTCCATTGGAGAGCAAGCAGAAGAAGCAAGAGCCACAGCCCTACAGTGACTGAAACAAAAACCACATTACAGAAAGTTAATCAGCATGAAAAGGCAGAAAGTTATGTCCCAGATGAGAAAATAATAGCAAATGAAGAAACAGACAAAGGATTAATCTCAAAAATATACAAGCAACTCCTGCAGCTCAATTCCAGAAAAATAAATGACCCAATCAAAAAATGGACCAAAGAACTAAACAGACATTTCTCCAAAGAAGATATTCAGATGGCTAACAAACACATGAAAGGATGCTCAACATCACTCATTATCAGAGAAATGCAAATCAAAACCTCAATGAGGTACCACTACACACCAGTCAGAATGGCTGCTATCCAAAAGTCTACAAGCAATAAATGCTGGAGAGGGTGTGGAGAAAAGGGAACCCTCTTACACTGTTGGTGGGAATGCAAACTAGTACAGCCACTATGGAGAACAGTGTGGAGATTTCTTTAAAAACTGGAATTAGAACTGCCATATGACCCAGCAATCCCACCTCTGGGCATACACACTGAGGAAACCAGATCTGAAAGAGACACGTGCACCCCAATGTTCATCACAGCACTGTTTATAATAGCCAGGACATGGAAGCAACCTAGATGCCCATTAGCAGACAAATGGATAAGAAAGCTGTGGTACATATTCACAATAGAATGTTACTCAGCCATTAAAAAGAATTCATTTGAGTCAGTTCTAATGAGATGGATGAAACTGGAGCCCATTATACAGAGTGAAGTAAGCCAGAAAGATAAAGACCAATACAGTATACTAACACATATATATGGAATTTAGAAAGATGGTAACAATAACCCTATATGCAAGACAGAAAAAGAGACACAGATGTACAGAACAGACTTTTAGACTCTGTGTGAGAAGGTGAGGGTGGGATGTTCAGAGAGAACAGCATTGAAACAAGTATACTATCAAGGGTGAAACAGACCGCCAGCCCACGTTGGATGCATGAGACAAGTGCTCTGGGCTGGTGCACTGGGAAGACCCAGAGGGATGGAATGGGGAGGGAGGTGGGAGGGGGGATCGGGATGGGGAACACATGTAAATCCATGGCTGATTCATGTCAATGTATGGCAAAAACCACTACAATATTATAAAGTGATTAGCCTCCAACTAATAAAAATAAATGGAAAAAAATTATATATATATGTATATATATATAAAAGAAAGAAAAAAAAATAAAAAATAAAAAAATAAAATCCCAGAAAAACAACTAAATGGAGTGGAGATAGGCAAAATTCCAGAAAAAAATTCAGAATAAGGATAGTGAAGTTGACTCAGCATCTTGGAAAAAGAATGGAGGCAAAGATTGAGAAGATGCAAGAAATGTTTACCAAAGACCTAGAAGACCTAAGGAATAAACCAACAGAGATTCTTTGAGACCCCATGGACTATACAGTCCATGGAATTCTCCAGGCCAGAATACTGGAGTGGGTAGCCTTTCCCTTCTTCAGGTAAAATGTTAAAAGCGCCAAGGGAAAAATGACTAATAACACTGAAGGGAACTCCCATCAGGCAGTCAGTTGATTTCTCAACAGAAACTCCGCAAGCCAGAAGGGAATGGCTTCTGTAACATGTTTAAAGTGATGAAAGGGAAGAACCTACAAGCAAGAACACTCTACCCGGCAAGACTCTCCTTCATATTTGATGCAGAAAACAAAAACTTTCCAGGAAAGCAGAAGTTAAGGGAATTCAGGGCCACCAAACCAGCTTGACCACAAATGCTAAAGGAACTTCTCTAGGCAGGAAATAAGAGAAGGCGAATACCTATCTACAGAAAATAACCCCCCCCCAAATTAAGAAAACAGTAATAGGATCATACATATTGATAATTACCTTAAATGTAAATAGGTTAAATGCACCAACTAAAGACTTGCACTTCCACTTACCACATCACTGTGCTAGACCCTCTAAATTGTATGTAATTATTTTATATTATTAGGTTAATCATTAATCATGTTTCCATTATGGTTTGCAACTGTAATTATCCTTTTTTTCCCCTGGCTATTGATTGTGGAAACTGATAAACATCTTCCACTGTTGTGGGAAAAAAAGAACACGGCATTTTTATTACTAATATTTTAATTTACTTATTAATTGCACTTGGTCTTTTTAAAATTAATTCATTCATTTTAATTGGAGGATAATTTCTTTACAGTATTGTGGATGTTATTGTCGTACATTGACATGAATCACCCACAGGTGTACATTTGTCCCCCCATCCTGAACACCACTCCCATCTCCCTCCCCACCCCATCCCCCTGGGTTGTCCTAGAGCATTGGCTTTGAGTGCCCTGCTTCATGCATGACACTTGCACTGGTCATCTATTTTACATATGGTAATGTTGGGTAGTTAGAATAGGAAAAAGGGAGTCCAAAATGGTGGTGGCTAAAAGACAAAGAAGGGAAAAGCCCGCAAAAATAGAACAAAGGAAGGTCTGAGGACTGGAGTGAGGACCTCAGGTAAAACAAACAGCCCTCCTGGCTAGCTCAGTTTACATAGGGCAGGCCCAGAGGGAGGAGAAAAAACATATAAAAAGAGGAGTCAAAATCAGGCTGGGGGCCTCTCTTCTCTTCGTCTTTTGGGTCTGCCCACCCTCACTCCTCGAGGATGTATTTTCCTTTGCTTGCCAATAAAACTGAGCTATAACACCAGTCTGTCCGTCGCTTCAAATTTTTGCTGCAGAGACAGAACCGAGGAAATTACACACTCTCCCAACAGTAATATACATGTTTCAATGCTATTCTCTCAAATCATTCCACCCTCCCTTTATCCCATGTAGTCCAAAAGTCTCTTTACATCTGTGTCTCTTTTGCTGCCCTGCATATAGGATCATTTTTACTGTTCTCCTAAACTCCGTAGATATGCATTAATATACTATATTGGTGTTTCTCTTTCTGACTTACTTCACTCTGTATAGTAGGCTCCAGTTTCATCCACCTCATTAGAACTGACTCAAATGTGTTCTTTTTAATAGCTGAGTAATATTCCATTGTGTATATGTACCACAGCTTTCTTATCCATTTGTCGGCTGATGGACATCTAGGTTGCTTCCATGTCCTGGCTATTGTAAACAGTGCTGCGATGAACACTGGAGTACACGTGTCTCTCTCAATTCTGGTTTCCTTGGTGTGTATGCCCAGCACTGGAATTGCTGGGTCACATGGCAGTTCTATTTCCAATTTTTAAAGGAATCTCCACACCATTCTCCATAGTGGCTGTACCAGTTTGCATTCCCACCAGTAGTGTAACAGGGTTCCCTTTTCTCCACACCCTGTAGACTTTTTGATGGTGGCCATTCGGTACCTCATTGAGGTTTTGATTTGCATTTCTCTGATAATGAGTGACGTTGAGCATCTTTTCATGTGTTCATTAGCCACCTGTATGTCTTCTTTGGAGAAATGTCTGTTAGGTTCTTTGGCCCACTTTTTTATTGGGTTGTTCATTTTTCTGTTATTGAGCTGCCTCTGCTGCTCAATATTTTGGAGATTCTTTGTCAGTTGTTCCATTTGAGATTATTTTCTCCAATTCTGAAGGCTACCTTTTCACCTTATTTATAGTTTTCTATGTTGTGCAAAAGCTTTTAAGTTTAACCAGGTCCCATTTGTTTATTTTTGTTTTTATTTCCATTACTCTGGGAGGTGGGTCATAGAGGATCTTGCTGTGATTTATGTCGGACAGTATTCTATGTTTTCCTCTAAGAGTTTTATAGTTTCTGGTCTTACATTTAAATCTTTAATAAATTTTGAGTTTGTTTCTGTGTATAGTGTTAGAAAGTGTTCTATAATTCTTTTACACGTGGTTGATCAGTTTTCCCAGCACCACTTTTTGAGAAGACTTCTTTTCTGCATTGTATATTTTTGCCTCTTTTGTCAAAGAGGTGTGGATATAAGGTGTCCATAGGTGTGTGGATTTATCTCTGGGCTTTCTACTTTGTTCCACTGATCTATGTTTCTGTCTTTGTGCCAGTTCCGTACTGTCTTGATGACTGTAGCTCTGTAGTATAGTCTGAAGTCAGAAAGGTTGATTCCTGTAGTTCCATTCTTCTCTCTTAAGATTGCTTTGGCTATTCAAGGTTTTTTCTGTTCCCATACAAAAAAGCATATAAAAATTGTGACATTATTTGTTTTAGTTCTGTGAAAAATACCATTGTAACTTGATAGGGATTGTATTGAATCTATAGATTGCTTTGGTTCTCCAAGTCCATGAACATGGTATATTTCTCAGTCTATTTGTGTCATCTTTGATTTCTTTCATCAGTGTTTCACAGTTTTCTGTATATAGGTCATTTTTTTCTTTAGGTAAATTTTTTCCTAAGCATTTTATTCTTTATGTTGAAATGGTAAATGGGATTATTTCCTTAATTTCTCTTTCTGTTTTTTCATTGTTAGTGTATAGGAATGCAAGGGATTTCTGTGTATTAATTTTACATCCTGCATCTTTACCATATTCATTGATTAGCTCTAGTAACGTTATAGCGGTATCTTTAGGGTTTTCTATGTAGAAGATCATGTCATCTGCAAACAGTGAAGGTTTTACTTCTTCTTTTCCAGTCTGGATTCCTTTTATTTCTTTTTCTTCTCTGATTGCTGTGGCTAGGACTTCTGAAACCTAGTTGAATAGTAATAGAGAGAGTGGCTTTTCTTGTTCCTGATTTTAAAGGAAATGCTTTCAGTTTTTTGCCATTGAAGATGTTTGCTGTGGGTTTTTTGTATATGGCTTTTCTTATGTTGAGGTATGTTCCTTCTATGCCTGCTTTCTGGAGAGTTTTTATCATAAATGGGTGTTGAGTTTTCACTGGATCTTGTTGCTGTGTGAGGGCTTCCCCTAGCTTGCTGAGTAGAAGCTGTTCTTTGTTGTGGTGCTTGGTCCTCTCATTGCGGTGGCTTCTTTGTGGAGCATTGGCTCCAGGGCATGCACCCTTCACTCATTGCAGTTCACGGGCTTAGTTGCCCTGTGGCATATGGGATCTTCCCAGACGAGGGAGGGAACCCATGTCTCTGCATTGGCAGGTTCCTAACCACTGGACCACCAGGGAAGCCCAGGTTCAAGATATATAAAGAAAGAAAGAAAGAAAACTGGCTGATACAACCACTAAAAGTAAAGAACTCAGTGAGACTTTGGGCTTTATTGGCCACATCAATGTGGTCATGAGGAAAGAGGGAAGTTACTGTTAGAGGAAAGAATGTTTAAAAATATGGCCACTGTTAACTCCCAGTACACTTGGGTTGATTTCTAGTCAGAGGCTTAGAATTGTGGTTGTTTGCTCTCTCTCACCCTGGGTCTTCTTTGGCTCAGGGAGAATCTTACTTAGATGACTTTCTGGAGTCAGGGTGAAGCCCTGTGAATTTGGGCCCCATAGAAGATGCTTGAACCAGATCTAGGGCTGTGCTCCCACTAGCATAACACTGTGATTTATTGGGCTAATGGAAATCTTGCCATTAGGTATGGAGGTGGCATTACTGAATATTTCTTTTTTAAGTAGTGAAAATGTATCTCTGCTTGAGAAGGATAAATACCTACAACATGTTGTTATTTATTGTCATAAGATGAAGAGCTTTGGATAATTAATAGTCTGGATGTCGTTTTTACATACCTATTAGTTTTATTGTTGGTGTATTTTAGAATACACTAGTTAAGAGGGTTTCTTTTTAATCTTATTATTGTCCACCAGGGGGAGCTATATCCCCTTTTAAAAACTTGTTCCTTCCCTGCCATTTTCCACTCTTTGCGACCCCATGGACCGCAGCCCGTCAGGCTTCCCTGTCCTCCACTGTCTCCCAGAGTTTGCTCAAACTCATGTCTACCGCGTCAGTGATGCTGTATAACCATCTCATCCTCTGCTGCCCTCTTCTCCTATTGCCTTCAATCTTTCCCATCATCAGCATCTTTTCCAATAACTCAGCTTTTCACATCGAGTGGCCAAAGTATTGGAGTTTCGACTCTCTAGAGGATTATTTAGAAAATCCAGAGTGGCACCAAAGCCAAAAGCAGCTCCACCATCAAGGGTTAAAGCTAGGACTGCTCCACCCTAAATCACCAATATGGGACGTGGTGTTATACATGATGATGTATGTGTAATATAAAACACACACATACATATCCTATAGAACATATGTGTGCTCAGTCATTTCAGTCGCATCTGACTGCAATTCCATGGACTGTACCTGGCCAGGCACCTCTGTCCATGGGATTCTCCAGGCAAGAATACAGGAGTGGGTTGCCAGTTCGTCCTCCAAGGGATCTTCCCAACCCAGGAACTGAACCTGCATCTCCTGCAGCTCATGCATTGGCAGGCGGATTCTTTACCACTGAGCCACCTGAGAAGCCCATAGAACATATAAGGACATGTTATTAATATATATTATGACAAGTATGTTTTACATTGTGTCAGTTATCATTACAACAAGGAGTAGGTTTAGACTATAAAAGGTCAAATGTTGTTCCAAGGGAGGACCTACTTCTCAATATTACTGTTTCCATATTTGTTTTCTATAAACATATTAAGCTTAAATCTCGCTAGGCATATCTTCCTTTCCATAAGAGAAAGACAGGCTTACAGTTTAATTCTCTTGGTTAGGATTTGCATGTTTGTTATCACATTGGGATTATTAAAACAGTATCTGTCACTTGCTAATGTTGAATCAGATTTAAATATATCAATAGATAGTTAGGCAACAAACTCACTCATAGCAGTTACTTTCTAAGTAGTTAAAAAATAACCTGTTTTTAGGAGAAGGACACAGATGAACTAGCAATACATTATTGACACAGAAATAGGAGGACTCTCATGGTTCTCTCCACAGCAGTTTCCACAAATCACAAATCTAACTCTGCAGATAGTACATTTACATTCCTGGCTCTAGGAAGATAAGCTGTTAATAGTTATCAGATCCAGAGAAGGAAATGGCAACCCACTCCAGTATTCTTGCCTGCAGAATGCCAGGGACAGAGGAGCCTGGTGGGCTGCCGTCTATAGGGTCACACAAAGTCAGACATGACTGAAGCGACTTAGCAGCAGCAGCAGCAGTAGTTATCAGCTGCTCTGTTCTGTTCACACTCAGACAAATGAGTCATTTGGTTTTCTGTGGGTTCCTGTCAGCTAGTACCAATATTATAAATATCCAAAGACTCATAAAACATATTTGCATTTCACAAGTAGGATTTTACCTCTTTTGCACTTTACCAGGTGTCAAGTACTGATGGCCTTCCCAGATGGCACAGTGATAAAGAATCCTCCTGCCAGTGCAAGAGACACAAAAGACGCGGGTCTGATCCCTGGGTCAGGAAGATCCCCTGGAGTAGGAAATGGCAACCAACTCCAGTTTTCTTACCTGGAAAATTCCATAGACAGAGGAACCTAGCGGGCTACAGTCTATGGAGTCGCAGAGTCAGACATGACTGAACACACCCCATGCAAGCACAGATGGTACTAAGGAAAGAATGCTATGAGAAGCTTGGAATAAAACCTGAGCAAAGAACAAGAAGTGTTCAAAGAAGGTCTAGATGGATTTTAATAGAAGGCAAGTGAACTTCTATTAATTAAGCATAAATATTGATAAAAATTCAACCGATAGATTAAACAGCAGATTAGATTCAATTAATAGATTAATGAATTGGAAAATGGATCCGAAAAAAATTATCTGGAGTACAGGTCAAGGAAAAGAGACAGAAAATGAACAAAAATAAATATGTGGATAGAATTATAAGCCTCAACTCTTATATTAACTCTAGAATTAAGAGTTTCTAGAAGAAGAAAATGTAAAGAAGGGGTGGGGGGAAGCAGTATTCAAAGATGATGACTGAGCGTTTTTCAGGGTTGATGGCACAGACATATCCACAGAATCAAGAAGGAGATTCACTCTCAGGCAGATTAAAGGAAAAGAAATCCATACCAGAAGTATCAGCACAATTGTCTAAAACCAAACACTAAGAGTATAAGAGCATCTAAGGGAGAAGACAGATAACACACAAAGGTCAGCGCTTAGACTGATAGCCACCTTTTCATGGTGGCCTGGGATGCCAGATGATTGTGAGATAGGATCCCTGTAGTAAAATGACTTCTGTTCACCTTCTGCCCAGATAAACTAGAATAGAATGAAGGTGGTGCTGACAGAATGCTTGACAAACAGCTCTACAGGAAACGCTGATTGAAAAAAAAGGTAATAGAAGTAAATATTTAGGATTGTTTTTATCCACATTATTTTATGACTGGAATTACTTAAGGCATATTGTGTCATCGGGTGAAATGATAACATTGGCTATTTTGCTTGTTTTAATCAAAAGCCTTCATCTGACCTGGGGTAAAAACAGTAACAGCGATGTCCTTCTCCCCAAAGAGCAAGGCCCTGGACCTTGGTGCTGACTTGGTTCTGACAGTATGCTGTGGACAGTGCTTTGGTGCTGGGACCCCTCATTCATACAGTGAGTTTATGGAGAGAACACTTTTACCAGCTCAAGTTTAACATCTTTGTTTTACTTTCTAACACAGTTCATTTTCTTTAGCCTTTTCAAAATGTGTTTTCAGGTGCCGATTCGTTAACTTTAAAACATTAAAAGCAAACCAAAGAAAATAAATTGCTTTCCTATTTGGGGTTGATATATAGTGTATCAAAAGGCACATGGTGAGTTTCAAATTCAATTTTATAGAACAATAATGTTCTGTTTAAAATGGTAGACAATTTGTTGTTACTGTTAACCAGATTATTCGGAGATGACCATGTGAAGTTGGTTTATAAGCTGTGCTGTGTGGTTGGTGTAGTAACTTCTGCACGTATTCAGTATCCCCAGGTTTTATATTACATATCTTGTAATTCTTAAGAATCTTAGGGTAGTTTACAATTTGAAGCCCCTTCTGCATCTTTGGGGGCTATTTTGCTTACATTAATTTTTTTATAGTAACTTTCCCTAAATTTAGGAGGAATGATCCTTTCCTGTTTCAAATTCCCAATTCTTGGCATGTCTCCATCTAATTCCTTAGGGGCTTGAAGTTCTATATTGTAAGATATTCTCAAGTCAGATTAGGCTTCTCAGGGATAGTGGGCCCACTTTTCCTACATATGGAAAGAGAATGACAGTCATTGTGTTGTTTAGGTAGAAATGAAGATCCATGTTTCAGGCTTCTAGGTTTGCCCTGTTTGCCCATTCAGACCGAACCCAGAGAGTTCTTTAGTTTTAAGCTTACACTTTCCCATGGGGGCTGCTTCAGGGCCAGACCCCTCGTGTTGCCCCTCAGATCCATGTAGCTTTTGGCCCTGCTTCCTTCCAGTAGTCACTTCCTTCCATCCTTTTCCAATCAGTGTCTCTTTAGGGCCTGGCTCTTACTGATACTGACCTCTTTTTTCCTCTCTTTTCTTCCTCCTGCTCAGGAAGTATTGTTCTTTGTAATCTTTGTCTTGCTAATGGTTTGAGCAAATTGTATCCTATGTAGATTCAATAGACTGGCAGCATTTATCATTATCTCTTACTAACTGTGTGACTTTGGGAACTTACGTAATTGCAGGGCCTCTGCTTCTTCATCTTTGTATCCACATAGGTTATTGTGATGATTAGATGAGAGAATGCAGGTGAAGCCCTTAGTTTAGTGTCTGTAAGGCCCCAACAAACATTCTAGTTGTTACTAGAGATACGACGAACATCATGGCAGGGAATGTTTAGGAAGTGTAGGAGGTTTATAGCAGGGGTCCTAACCTGTTCAGTGGGGGGCGAGGAAGGTCCTTCAGGGGAGGTGATATTTAAGTTGAGACCTTCAGGGTGAAGAGAGATTGTTCTGGTGAAAAAACAAAAATTCCAAGTAGAAGACACGACACTGCACATCCCAGGGTCTAAAGACACAGGCTGCAGGGATGTAGAAGCTTATGAGTCCTAAGTGGTGGGATAGAGGGATGCAGCTAGAAGGATGGTGAGAGCACAGGCTTGGAGATATGGGCAGGAGCCTGGAGGCAGAGGACTCTGAAGGTCACGGCTAGGATTGTATACCTCCTTTATCTTAAAAAAAAAAAAACAAAAAAAAACCTACTTATTTTATTTTTGGCTGTGCTGAGTCTTTGCTGCTGGCAGGCTTTCTCTAGTTGCAGCAAGCTGGGGTGGCGGGGGCGACTCTTCATCTCAGTGCATAGGTTTCTCATCACAGGGGCTTCTGTGACTGTGGAGTACCGGCTCGAGGTGTGCAGGCTCAGTAGTAGAGGTTCATGAGCTTAGTTCAAGTAATATAGGTTCATTTTGGAAAATATGGTTGATCAAAAGAATAAAGTAAAATGTAATAATAATCCCACTTCAGTTCAGTTCAGTCGCTCAGTCGTGTCCGACTCTGCAATCGCACAGAGAGCAGCACGCCAGGCCTCCCTGTCCATCACCAACTCCCGGAGTCCACCCAAACTCAGGTCCATTGAGTCGGTGATGCCATCCAACCATCTCATCCTCTGTCGTCCCCTTCTCCTCCTGCCCTCAATCTTTCCCAGCATCAGGGTCTTTTCAAATGACTCAGCTCTTCGCATCAGGTGGCCCAAGTATTGGAGTTTCAGCTTCAACATCAGTCCTTCCAATGAATAATCCCACTACATATAGCTATAGTCATATATTCTTCCCATCATCTACCTATGGGTATGAACACATATATTTCATTTAAAACCAATCATTATATATGTGTAATAAAAGCTTGACTCCATTTTTGATGTCTGGGTGCTGATAGCTGTCTAGCACCCCTACTCCCCTGCATTTGGGCAAGCTCCCTCATTTGGTTCCAGTGACAAGTTGAAAACACAAATCTTACATGTGGGCACCCTCACCCCAGCCCTACCCCTGAACTGCAATAAAGTACAATCCAATCTCCTTTCCTTGCTCTCTAGAGCCCTTAAAATTTGTTTTTTAATACATAATTTTTATTTGTCAATTATGACTCAATAAAACTGGGAAGAATATGGGATGCCTGATTAAATTTGAACTTAAGATAAACATCGAATAATTTTGTTTTAACTTAAATGTGTCCCAGATATTGCATGGGTAGGCCTGAAGGATTGAAGTTGTATCAGAGAAGGCTGCCTGGAAGAGATGAGTATGATCTGGTCTTGGGCTGAGAGAGAAGTCAGGTGCAATAATGCCAGTATACCTGCTGCCCCAGCCCCTGATGCAGATGTGATGGCTAGGGAAAGGCAGCAGTTCCGTGGTTGTAGAGCACAAGTGAGCATGTGGACTCGGGAATGTCAGCTAGGGTGCTTCTAGCCCTTATGGCCACTTCCACTTCACTGGCCACCTCTGCTTGCTGCCTGCCAACTTCCCCTCCTGGGCCCTGCTCCATCTGACATCCCCCTGCCCCACATCATGGGAAATGTCATGCTGGATGAGTCACAAGCTGGAATCAAGATTGCCAGAAGAAATATCAAGCACCTCAGATATGCAGATGACACCACTCTGATGACAGAAAGTTGAGGAGCTAAAGAGCCTCTTGATAAGGGTGAACGAGGAGAGTGGAAAAGCTGGCTTGAAACTCAACATTAAAAAAAACTAAGATCATGGCGTCTGGTTCCATCACTTAATGGCAAATAGTAGAAAAAGTAGAAGCAGTGACAGATTTTATTTTCTTCAACTCTGAAATCACCGCTGACAGTGACTGCAGCTATGAAATTAAAAGACACTTGATCCTTGGAAGGAAAACTATGACAAACCTAGACAACATATTAAAAAGAAGAGACATCACTTTGCTGACAAAGATCTGTATAGTCAAAGCCAGTGGTTATGTATGGATGTGAGAGTTGGACCATAAAAAAGACTGGGGACCAAAGAACTGATGCTTTGTAATTGTGGTGCTGGAGAAAACGCTTCAGAGTCCTTTGGACTGCAAGGAGATCCAACCAGTGAATCCTAAAGGAAATCAACCTTGAATATTCATTGGAAGGACTGTTGCTGAAGCGCCAATATTTTGGCTATCTGATGCAAAGAGCTGACTCATTGGAAAAGACCCTGATGATGGGAAAGAATGAAGATGAAAGGAGAAGGGGGCAACAGTGGATAGATGGTTGCACGGCATCACCAACTCAAAGGACATGAATCTGAGAAAACTCCAGGAGATAGTGGAGGACAGAAGAGCCTGGAGTGCTACAGTCCACGAGGTCACAAAGAGTCAGACATAACTTAGCAACTGAACAACAGCAAGAAATCAGGCTCAGAGAGGTGAAGCCATTTGCCCAAGGGCACATAGCTTTTAAGTGGCAGAGGCAGGACTGGAATCCAGGTTCAAGTCATTTTTGGATCTGCTTAGGAGACTCTGCTCTCCCCAGAAAACCTCACTATGTAAGTAATAAACCTTTTATTAGATGCTTTGTATGTGGGGCATCATCATCAATCTCTGTGTCTGAACCAGCTTCAGTTGATGAGGGCTGAGGGGCACGTCCATCACATCTCCTTGCTGTGGACTATAAACATGAAAAAGTTAACTTATGTATCTCAAACAAGAGGGCTTCCCTGGTGGCTGAGTGGTAAAGCATCACCAGTGCAGGAAATGCAAGAGATGGAGGTTCTGTCCTTGGGTCAGGAAGATCCCCTAGAGAAGGAAATGGCAACCCACTCCGGTATTCTTGCCTAGAGAATCCCATGGCTACAGTCCATAGTCACAAAGGGTGAACACTACAGAAGCAACTTAGCATGCATGCATGCTTGGTTCAAATGATGTAGCTTATTATAAGTGGACATATATGTTGCTTACGATTTTCTTTACTATTTAAAATAAGCTACAGTGGATATCCTTGTAGCTAAATCTTGGTGTCTTTTTATCATTATTATTTCTTTAAGATAAATTCTCCTGTTTTTAGGTGTTAATGAATACATTAACACTTACATACATACATACATTCAGCTCACTAGGGTGATCACTAATGGAGCATGAACTACGGGCAGGTATTCAGTTCAGTTCAGTCACTCAGTCGTGTCTGACTCTTTGCGACCCCATGAACCACAGCAGGCTAGGCCTCCCTGTCCATCACAAACTCCTGGAATCCACCCAAGCTCATGTCCATTGAGTCAGTGATGTCATCTAACCATCTCTGTCGTCCCCTTCTCCTCCTGCCTTCAATCTTTCCCAACATCAGGGTCTTTTCAAATGAGTCAGCTCTTCACCTCAGGTGGCCAAAATATTGGAGTTTCAGCTTCAACATCAGTCCTTCCAATGAACACCCAGGACTGATCTACTTTACGATGGACTGGTTGGATCTCCTTGCAGTCCAAGGGACTCTCAAGAGTCTTCTCCAACACCACAGTTCAAAAGCATCAATTCTTAGGCACTCAGCTTTCTTTATTGTCCAACTCTCACATCCATACATGACTACTGGAAAATCCATACCCTTGACTAGACAGACGTTTGTTGACAAAGTAATGTGTCTGCTTTTTAATATGCTGTCTAGGTTGGTCATAATTTTCCTTCCAAGCAGTAAGCGTCTTTTAATTTCATGGCTGCAATCACTATCTGCAGTGATTTTAGAGCCCAGAAAAATAAAGTCAGCCACTGTTTCCACTGTTTCCCCATCTATTTGCTATGAAGTCATGGGATCAGATGCCATGATCTTAGTTTTCTGAATGTTGAGCTTTAAGCCAACTTTTTGACTCTTCTCTTTCGTTTTCATCAAGAGGTTCTTTAGTTCTTCTTTACTTTCTGCCATAAGGGTGGTGTCATCTGCATATCTGAGATTATGGATACTTCTCCCGGCAATCTTGATTCCAGCTTATGCTTCTTCCAGCCCAGGGTTTCTCATGATGTACTCAGTGTATAAGTTAAATAAGCAGGGTGACAATATACAGCCTTGATGTACTCCTTTTCCTATTTGGAACCAGTCTATTTTTCTATGTCCAGTTCTAACTTTTGCTTCCTTACCTGCATACAGGTTTATCAAGAGGCAGGTCAGGTGGTCTGGTATGCCCATCTCCTTCAGAATTTTCCACAGTTTATTTTGATCCACACAGTCAAAGGCTTTGGCATAGTCAATATACAGAAAGAGATGTTTTTCTGGAACTCTCTTGCTTTTTTGATGATCCAGTGGATGTTGACAATTTGATCTCTGGTTCCTCTGCATTTTCTAAAACCAGCTTGAACATCTGGAAGTTCATAGTTCACGTATTGCTGAACCCTGGCTTGGAGAATTTTGAGCTTTACTTTACTAGCATGTGAGATGAGCGCTATTGAGCGTAATTTGAGCATTCTTTGGGATTGCCTTTCTTTTGGATTGGAATGAAAACTGACCTTTTCCAGTCCTGTAACCACTGCTGAGTTTTACATTTTGTGGGAATATTGAGTGCAGCACTTTCACAGCATCATCTTTTAAGGATTTGAAATAGCTCACCTGGAATTCCATCACCTCCACTAGCTTTGTTTGTAATGATGCTTCCTAAGGGCCACTTGACTTCACATGCCAGGATATCTGGCTCTAGGTGAATGATCACACTGTCGTGATAATCTGGGTCATGAAGATCTTTTTTGTACAGTTCTTCTGTGTATTCCTGCCACCTCTTCTTAATCTCTTCTGCTTCTATTAGGTCCATACCATTTCTGTCCTTTATTTTGCCCATCTTTGCATGAAATGTTCCCTTGGTATCTCTAATTTTCTTGACGAGATCTCTGTCTTTCCCATTCTATTGTTTTCGTATATTTCTTTGCATTGATCACTGAGGAAGGCTTTCTTATGTCTCCTTGCTATTCTTTGGAACTCTGCATTCAAATGGGAATATCTTTCCTTTTCTCCTTTGCTTTTCGCTTCTCTTCTTTTCACAGCTATTTGTAAGGCCTCCTCAGACAGCCATTTTGCTTTTTTGCATTTCTTTTTCTTGGGGATGGTCTTGATACCTGTCTCCTGTCCAGTGTCATGAACCTCCATCCATAGTTCATCAGGCACTTTGTCTATCAGATCTAGTCCCTTAAATTATTTCTCACTTCCACTGTATAATCATAACGGATTTGATTTAGGTCATACCTGAAAGGTCTAGTGGTTTTTCCCACTTTCTTCAATTTAAGTCTGAATTTGGCAATAAGGAGTTCATGATCTGAGCCACAGTCAGCTTCAGGTCTTGCTTTTGCTGTCTGTATAGAGCTTCTCCATCTTTGGTTGCAAAGAATATAATCAGTCTGATTTTGGTGTTGACCATCTGGTAATGTCCATGTATAGAGTCTTCTCTTGTGTTGTTGGAAGAGGGTGTTTGCTATGCCCAATGCATTCTCTTGGCAAAACTCTATTAGCCTTTGCCCTGCTTCATTCTGTACTCCAAGGCCAAATTTGCCTGTTACTCCAGGTGTTTCTTGACTTCCTACTTTTGCATTCCAGTCCCCTATAATGAAAATGACATCTTTTTTGGGTGTTAGTTCTAAAAGGTCTTGTAGGTCTTCATAGAACCATTCAACTTCAACATCTTCAATGTTACTGGTCAGAGCATAGACTTGGATTACCATGATATTGAATGGTTTGCCTTGGAAACAAACAGAGATCATTCTGTCATTTTTGAGATTGCATCCAAGTACTGCATTTTGGACTCTTTTGTTGACTATGATGGCTACTCCATTTCTTCTAAGGGATTCTTGCCCACAGTAGTAGATATGATGGCCATCTGAGTTAAATGCACCCATTCCAGTCCATTTTAATTCACTGATTCCTAAAATGTCGACGTTCACTCTTGCCATCTCCTGTTTGACCTCTTCCAATTTGCCTTGATTCATGGACCTAACATTCCAGGTTCCTATGCAATATTGCTCTTTACAGCATTGGACCTCGCTTCTATCACCAGTCACATCCACAATTGGGTGTTGTTTTTGGTTTGGCTCCATCCCTTCCTTCTTTCTGGAGTTATTTCTCCACTGATCTCCAGTAGCATATTGGGCACCTACTGACCTGGGGAGTTCATCTTTCAGTGTCCTACCTTTTTGCCTTTTCATAAGAGAAACCCAAGTAAGACGGTAGGTGCTGAGAGAGGGCATCAGAAGGCAGACAGACTGAAACCATAATCACAGAAAACTAGCCAATCTGATCACACGGACCACAGCTTGTCTAACTCAATGAAACTAAGACATGCTATGTGGGGCCACCCAAGACGAACGGGTCATGGTGGAGAGGTCTGACAGAATGTGGTCCACTGGAGAAGAAATTGGCAAACCCCTTCAGTATTCTTGCCTTGAGAACCCCATGAACAGTATGGGCAGGCATTGGCGATCTTCAATACAAAAGACATCAAACTTGTTTTCAGATAGGCCGAGACATCAGGTTGGCCAAAAAGTTCCTTTGATTTTTAAGTAAAAATAAGACACAATTTTCATTTTCACCAAAAGAACTTGATTGACCAACATATTCACTCTTTTGTTCCATTAATTTCTGCCATTTTTCAGGCAACTTCATAATTCAGTCCTCCCAAAACTTTTTTCTCTTTGAGCAAAGAACTATTCCAAGTACCTTTTGTAGTCTTTCAAAGAATTGAATTTTTTTTCCATTAAGAGAATTTTGCAAAGACCAAAAAAAAAAGAAAAATGGAAATTTGAAGGTGCAGTGTGTGGTGAATATGGCAGATGAATCAGAACCTCCCACCAAGCTGTAACAGTTTTTGCCTGGTCATCAAAGAAACATGCGGTCTTGCATTATCCTAGTTTTTAAGTAAAAATAAAAGACACGATTTTCACTTTCATCAAAGAACTTCATTGAAGAAAATATTCACCATTTTGTTCTACTAATTTCTGCCATTTTCCGGGAAACTTCATAATTCATAATTGGATAATTATATGTTTTCTGTTGACTAATTCCAGATGCTTTTCAGTTGGTCTAATTGGGAACAGTACTTGTTAGAATTAATCATTTGGTTTTCTAGAAGGAACTCATATTAACAATAGAGGATTGCTTTCCAATCCCACCATATACACAATATCACCTTCTTTGGATGAACACCAGCCTTTGGTTTGGTTGGTGGTGGTTCATTTCACTTGTACGACGATCTCTTCCATTCCACATTATTGTACAGTATCCACTGTACACTGCCTGTCACAATTTGTTTTAAAAATAGAACGTTTTCATTACATTCAAGTAGAGAATCACATGCAGAAATGCGGTCAATTAGGTTTTTTTCACCTATGTGAAATCCAGATATCAAAGCGATGAACGTAACCAACCTTGCGCGAATGATTTTCTCACCTAATGTCTCAACTTGATTGCTATCAACTTCAACTCATTTACCCACCCATGAAGTGCGGAATCATCCAGTGAGGAATCTTCAGTACAGAACTTTACAAACCACTTTGGACATGTTTGATCAGTCACACCTTCTATACAAATCCTTTATTATCTTTCAGTTGAGTTTTTACCTTTCTTGAAATAATAAAGCACCACACACCAGAAATGTTGCTTTCTTTCTTCTATCTTCAGTATTCTCGCCAATTCTGGTAAGTATTTTTAAATGCATGCTGATTTGACAGCTATCATAATACAATCTAACAAAATCGTTTCAGATGAAGTTAAAGACATGTCATGTCATGCGTTAGTTGCTCAGCTGTGTCAGACTTTTTGCAGCCTCATAGACTGCAGCCCGCCAGGCCCCTGGGTCCATGGAATTCTCCAGGCAAGGACACTGGAGTGGGTTGCCATACCCTCCTCCAGGGCATCTTCCCAGTCCAGGGACAGAAGTCGGTCTCCCACCTTGCAGGCAGATTCTTTACTGTCTGAGCCAGCAGGGAATGAAGCACTAGTGGAGACGTCTTACGTGAAAAGCTGAATGACTTCTTTGGCCAACCCAATTCAGTAAGGGATTCAGAAGAAGGTTTGCAAGTTAAAAACTGTAATGGTTTTTAAGTGAGGACATCTAAACCCAATAAACGATCTATTTGTACAAAATTTATAAGGTGTGACGTTGACCACAGGGTAGCACCAATATGTTTCCACTTATTTGTAATGTGTTAATGAGCAGTTTTTTCCTTCTTTTTTGGTGAAAAATGCTTAGGTTTAATTTGTAGGTTTACAAATTAATAAAGCTTAGGTTTAGTTTGACATTCAAATAAAACTTAGGTTTAGTTTGACATTTAAGAAAATTAGTCTACATTTAAAAAAAGACAAAGCAGGATTTTTATTTAAAAGCCCAGGTATTATATATGTTTTCATAACCACAGAGCCTGACAGATGATTTTTAAAAAACCAAAAATCATATTACTGAACATAGTATGTACTTATGTGTGTTTGCATGTGTGAGTACATAAATTTATGGGTGTAAGGGGGTAAAATAACCAATTTGCAGAGTTGGTTTTATATTCTGACTTTTGTCTAGCTGAAATTTCACCTTTTATATTTTCTTAAATTAGAAATCCTTAGTGGTCCATTTTTTTCTCTCCTGCACCAATAAAATCTTGGAAATGGGAAGCTTATACATAGTATACACTATGGTTTGCCCCTGCTTCTTCCCATCTCTGAACATTCTGAGTGCACCCAGGGGCCTTTGCTCCACTTCTTCCCAATTACTGCTGTAGTAAACTGTTAATGACAATTATATTTATATAATTATTATTTCCTTCTGATGAAAGTCCTCCTTATCATTGTAAAATGACACTTTAAAATTTTATAATATCAGTATAAAGTTGTTATTTTGGTGTTGGCTCTAATGTTCTTCTATGCATCTTTACTGTAGTGGTCTACTTTCAAGTGATGTTACATGTAGTATAAGAATTTTACAATCATATACTTCTATTTCTCTTGTTTTTTGTACTCTTCCTACATTTTACTTCTATGTATGTTATAAACTCAACAATTCATTGTTATTATTTAATATTATGTTCTTATTCATTGTTATTCATATTTTATTGACATTGTAATAAAGTATCGTTTAAAATGCTTTATTTTATTTTAAGATTTTGTTTTTTGTTTTAGTGTGGACCATTTTTAAATTCTCCATTGAATTTGTTGAATAATGCTTCTGTTGTTTATGTTTTTTTTTTTTTGGCCATGAGTCCTGTGGAATCTTAGCTTCCCAACCAGGGACTGAACCTGTGCCCCCTGCATTGGTAGTGATGTCCTGATCACTGGACTGCCAGGAAAGTTCCTAAAGTGCTTTAAATACTATAAAGAATAGATAAGAAATCCTAGATAGTTATCCAAGTAGTTAACATTTTTGAGGCTTTTCAGTCTTTTGCAAGGATTAACATTTCCATCTAGTAGCATTCCTTCTGCCTGAAGGACTTTGATATTTGGAGTGTTATTATAATACAGGTCTGCTGGTGGTAAATTCTTTCAGCTTTTTTATGTCTAGAAAAGTCTTTCTTTTTTTCAAAAGATATTTTCCTTGAGTATAGAATTCTAGGCTGGCAGTTTTTTTTTCAGTGATTTAAAGTTAATGCCTACTGCATTCTCAGCATTGCTTCTGATGAGAAATCTGCTGTCATTCTCGTCATTGTATCTCTACATGTAAGATGTCTTGCTTTTGTGTTTGCTTTCAAGAGTCTTTCTTTATCCCTGGTATTAAACGGTTTTATTAGGATGTAGCTTTTCTTCACGTTTCTTGTGTTTGGTGTTTGATCTTCTTGTATCTGTGAATTTATAGTTTTTGTCAAACTTGAAAATATTTAGCCTTTATTTCTTCAAATATTTTTTATGTTCCTCTCCCTTCTCTGGGACTAAAACTTAGCAACAATTCATTGTTAAAATTCACTCTCCAAAAATCTGGAATATCTCGCATATAGGGTCATCGTTACCATCTTTCTTAATTCCATATATATGCATTAATATACTGTATTGGTGTTTTTCTTTCTGACTTACTTTACTCTGTATAATAGGCTCCAGTTTCATCCACCTCATTAGAACTGATTCAAATGCATTCTTTTTAATAGCTGAGTAATATAGGATATAAATATTCTATAAGTTGTCTCTCCTACTCTATAACATAATGACAATATCACACTTCAAGTATGATAATAACTTACATGTTGAAGCCTTTTGCAATGTTCATAGTGTTTTCACATATTTTTTTTCAGTTAATTCTTACAACTATACCAGAAACACATTAGCCTCATTTTGCTTAGTCTCTCACTTGGCCCCAGATCTTGTGGTTCTTAGACCAGTGGGTTTTCTACTATTCCAAGATAGCCTTCCTACATTTTAACTTTCTTTATCAAAACATACCAAAGAAAATGGCACCTTTCCCACTTTTATGATGATAACTTCAAAAGTCAACTTTATTTATAATCTATTATTTTATATTTGCCCAATTGTTGGTGACTCAATGGTAATCAAATGGTGATAAAAACCATCCAAGATTGCAAAATGGCAAAATGGTTGTCTGAGGACACCCTACAAATAGCTGTGAAAAGAAGAGAAGTGAAAGGTAAAGGAGAAAAGGAAAGCTATACCCGTTTGAATGCAGAGTTCCAAAGAATAGCAAGGAGAGATAAAAAAGCCTTCCTAAATGAACAATGCAAAGAAACAGAGGAAAATAATAGATTGGGAAAGACTAGAGATCTCTTCAAGAAAATTAGAGATACTAAGGGAACATTTCATGCAAAGATGGGCACAATAAAGGACAGAAATGGTATGGACCTAACAGAAGCAGAAGAGATTAAGAAGAAGTGGCAAGAATACACAGAAGAACTGTACAAAAAAGATCTTCATAACAATCATGATGGTGTGATCATTCACCTAGAGCCAGACATCCTGGCATGTGAAGTCAAGTGAGCCTTAGGAAGTATCACTATGAACAAAGCCAGTGGAGATGATGGAATTCCAGTTAAACTATTTCAAATCCTGAAAGATGATGCTGTGAAAGTGCTGCAATCATTATGCTGGCAAATTTGGAAAACTCAGCAGTGGCCACAGGAGTCAAAAAGGTCAGTTTTCATTCCAGTTCCAAAGAAAGTTTTCATTTCCAGTTTTCATTTCCATTCCATTACTGAAGAAAGGTAATGCCCAAGAAAGTTCAGACTGTCACACAACTGTACTCACTTCACACGCTAGCAAAGTAATGCTCAAAATTCTCCAAGCTAGGCTTCAACAGCATGTGAACTGAGAACTTCCAGATGTTCAAGCTCGATTTAGAAAAGGCAGAGGAACCAGAGATCAAATTGCCAACATCCACTGGATCATCAAAAAAGCAAGAGAATTCCAGAAAAACATGTACTTCTGCTTCATTGACTATGCTAAAAACTTTGACTGTGTGCATCACAACAAACTGGAAAATTCTTAAAGAGTTGGGAATACCTGAGAAGACTGTAGGCAGGTCAAGAAGCAACAATTAGAACTAGACATGAAACTGGTTCCAAATTGGGAAAAGATTACGTCAAGGCTATATATTGTCACCCTGCTTATTTAACTTACATGCAAGAGTACATCATGCAAAATGCTGGGCTGGATGAAGCACAAGCTAGAACCAAGATTGCGGGAAGGAATATCAATAATTTCACATATGCAGATAACACCACCCTTATGGAAGAAAGTGAAGAGGAACTAAAAAGCCTCTTGATGAAAGTGAAATAGGAGAGTGAAAAAGCTGGGTTAAAACTCAACATTCAGAAAACTAATATCTGGCATCCGGTCCCATCACTTCATGGCAAATAGATGGGGAAACAATGGAACCAGTGAGAAACTTTATTTTTTGGGCTCCAAAATCACTGCAGATGGTGACTACAGCCATGAAATTAAGATGCCTGCTCCTTGGAAGAGAAACTATGACAAACCTAGACAATGTATTAAAAAGCAGAGATGTTACTTTGCCAACAAAGGTTTGTCTAGTCAAAGCTATGGTTTCTTCAGTAGTCACATATAGATATGGGAGTTTGACCATAATGAAGGCTGAGCACTGAAGAATTAATGTTTTGAACTGTGTTGGAGAGGAGTCTTGAGAGTCCCTTGGGCTGCAAAGAGATCAAACCAGTCAATCCTAAAGGAAATCAAGATCCTGAATATTCATTGGGAGGACTGGTGCTGAATCTGAAGCTCCAATATTTTGGCCACCCAATGCGAAGAGCCAACTCATTAGAAAAGACTGATGCTGGCAATGATTGAAGGCAGGAAAAGAAGGGGATGACAGAGGATGAGATGGTTGGATGCCATCACTGACTCAATGGACCTGAGTTTGAGCAAGCTCTGGGACATGATGCAGGACTGGAAGCCTGACATGCAGCCCATGGGGTCGCAAAGAGTCAGACATAACTGAGCAACCGAACAACAAGAGATGGTAAAGAATCTGCCTGTAATGCAGGAGACCTGGTTTCAATCCCTAGGTCAGGAAGGTCCCCTGGTGGAGGAAATGGCAACCCATGCCAGTATTCTTGCCTGGAGAATTCCATGCAGAGAAGATTCTGGTAGATTATAGCCCAGGGGATAGCAAAGAGTCGGACACGACTGAGCAATTAACACTTACTTATTTTATATTTGGACAAGTATCAAAAGTTTTGCTTATCATATTAATGCTATTTTTTGTTTGCTTTGCAATCTTGCAGGCCATCTCATTGAATAGATTACTGGTGGAATATTCACAGATTGGAAATTGGTGCCAGACTGGTAGGAAGCAATCCATATATTATAAAGGTTTTCAGGTGGCATTATAGCATCTACATTTTAGAAATTTTATTATCTGTTCATTAAACTATATTTAATAATTGCTCATTTTTATTTGCTCTTTTAAAATTTGTATTGCATATTGCTTTTATTTTTACTGTGAAATGCAAACAAATTTTATGTCTTAGCCACAAGTATCTTATTAGGATCCAGAGCTAAGTTTCAAGAGCATCCTATTTGGCATCTTAAAAGTCACACTTCTCTCAATAATATATAATGTTTTCATATTCCTGTTATTTTGGTCTTCATTAGTAAGATGAACTTTGCATGTCTTAGGGTAGAATTGTATCCTCTAAAGATAATGTTGAAGTTCTAACCCCAGGACCTTAGAACATGATCTTATTTGTACACAGGGGTTTTTTGTTGTTGTTCAGTTGCTGAGTTGTGTCCAATTCTTTGCAAACCTATGAACTGTAGGCTGCCAGGCTCCTCTGTCCATGGGATTCTCCAGGCAAGATTACTGGAGAGGGTTGCCATTTCCTCCTCCAGGGAATCTTCCCAACACAGTGACTGAACCTGTGTCTCTTTATCTCCTGCATTGCAGATGGATTCTTTACCACTGAGCTACTGGGGAAACCCACATAAAGGCTTTACAGAAGTAATGAAATTAAAATGGGATCATTTGAGTGGGTCTTAATGCAATAGGACTTTTGTTCTTATAAAAGTGGAGAAATTTGGGCATAAAGACACCTACAGAGAGAAGACAATGTGCAGACACACAGGGAAAGCACCATGTGAGGACAGGATTGGAATTATGTGTCTACAAACCAGGGAACACCAGATTGCCAGCAACCAGCAGAGAACAGGAAAGGACAAGAAAAGACTGACCCCTAGAACCTTCAGAGACAGCGGACTCTGCCTGTGGACTTGATTTCAAACCTCCAGCCCCCAGAACTGAGATAATGTTTCTTTAAGTCAGCCAGTTTTGGGAAATACTTTACTAGGGCTTCCCTGGTGGCTCAGATGGTAAAGAATCTACCTGTAATACAAGAGACCTGGGTGTGATCCCTGGGTCAGGAAGATCTCCTGGAGAAGGGAATGGCTGCTCCAGTGTTCTTGCCTGGAGAATCTCTGCACAGAGGAGCCTGGTGGGCTCCATGAGGTCCATGGGATGGCAAAGAGTTAGACGTGCCTGATACTTGAACTTTTCGCTTTGTTGTGATGACCTTCAGTTTAGTTCAGTCGCTCAGTCGTGTCTGACTCTTTGTGACCCCATGGAGTGCAGCACACCAGGCCTCCCTGTCCATCACCAACTCCTGGAGTCCACCCAAACCCATGTCCATTGAGTCAGTGATGCCATCCAGCCATCTCATCCTCTGATGTCCCCTTCTCCTCCTGCCGCCAATCCCTCCCAGCATCAGGGTCTTTTCCAATGAGTCAACTCTTCACATGAGGTGGCCAAAGTATTAGAGTTTCAGCTTCAGCATCAGTCCTTCCAATGAACACCCAGGACTGATCTACTTTAGGATGGGCTAGTTGGATCTCCTTGCAGTCCAAGGGACTCTCGAGTATTCTCCAACACCATAGTTCAAAAACATCAGCTTTTGAAAGCTCAGCTTTCTTCACAGCCCAACTCTCACATCCATACATGACCACTGGAAAAACCATAGCCTTGACTAGACAGAATTTTGTTGGCAAAGTAATGTCTCTGCTTTTTAATATGCTGTCTAGTTGGTCATAACTTTTCTTCCAAGGAATAAGTGTCTTTTAATTTCATGGCTGCAATCACCATCTGCAGTGATTTTGGAGCCCAGAAAAATAAAGTGTGACACTGTTTCCATTGTTTCCCCATTTATTTCCCATGAAGTGATGGGACCAGATGCCATGATCTTAGTTTTCTGAATGTTGAGCTTTAAGCCAACTTTTTCACTCTCCTCTTTCACTTTCATCAAGAGGCTTTTTATTTCCTCTTCACTTTCTTCCATAAGGGTGGTATCATCTGCATATCTGAGGTTATTGATATTTCTCCCGGCAATCTTGATTCCAGCTTGTGCTTCTTCCAGCCCAGCATTTCTCATGATGTACTCTGCATAGAAGTTAAATAAGCAGGGTGACAATATACAGCCTTGACGTACTCCTTTTCCTATTTGGAACCAGTCTGTTGTTCCATGTCCCGTTCTAACTGTTGCTTCCTTACCTGCATATAGGTTTCTCAAGAGGCAGGTCAGGTGGTGTAGTATGCCCATCTCTTGAAGAATTTTCCACACAGTTTATTATGATCCACACAGTCAAAGGCTTTGGCATAGTCAATAAAGCAGAAAGAGATGTTTTTCTGGAACTCTCTTGCTTTTTCGATGATCCAATGGATGTTGGCAATTTGATTTCTGATTCCTCTGCCTTTTCTAAAACTAGCTTGAACATCTGGAAGTCCACGGTTCATGTATTACTGAAGCCTGGCTTGGACAATTTTGAGCATTACTTTACTAGCGTGTGAGATGAGTGCTATTGTGCAGTAGTTTGAGCATTCTTTGGCATTGTCTTTCTTTGGGATTGGAATGAAAACTGACCTTTTCCAGTCCTGTGGCCACTGCTGAGTTTTCCAAATTTGCTGACCTATTGAGAACAGCACTTTCACAGCATCATCTTTTAGGATTTGAAATAGCTCAACTGGAATTCCATCACATCCACTAGCTTTCTTCATAGTGATGCTTTCTAAGGCCCACTTGACTTCACATTCCAGAATGTCTGGCTCTAGGTGAGTGATCATGCCATCGTGATGATCTGGGTCGTGATGATCTTTTTTGTATAGTTCTTCTGTGTATTTTTGCCACCTCTTCTTAATATCTACTGCTTCTGTTAGGGCCATAGCATTTCTGCCCTTTATTGAGCCCATCTTTGCATGAAATTTTCCCTTGATAGCTCTCATTTTCTTGAAGAGATCTCTAGTCTTTCCCATTCTATTGTTTTCGTATATTTCTTTGCATTGATCACTGAGGAAGGCTTTCTTATCTCTCCTGGCTATTCTTTGGAACTTTGCATTCAAATGGGAACATCTCTCCTTTTCTCCTTTGCTTTTCACTTCTCTTCTTTTCACAGGTGTTTGTAAGGCCTCCTCAGACAGCCATTTTACCTTTTTGCATTTCTTTTCCATGGGGATGATCTTGATCCCTGCTTCCTGTGCAATGTCACTGAATACACTAAGTAGAGTGGAGTGTTGAAATATCAGCTTACACTAGTCAATTACTTTTTCTAACACCCTACTGCATCCAGGGCTTTGTTATTAGTACCAGAAGGCTCTTAGTCCTGATCTAAGAAGCCTCTAGGACATGAGCCGGCTCACCAGTGTGAAGCTTAGAGTACATAGGTCTTTGCCTTCAGTGTCAAGTGGGAGCCTCTAGAGGCCCTTCCAGACTGCACTCAGTCTAGGCAGTGGCTCTGTGCTCTCTTGTTTCCGCTCCTCCTCCGAGGCTTGTCTAGAGCCAGGCGGGTGCTGCTCACTCCTTTTTTCTCTTCCTCCTTGACTGTCTCACGATGCCAGGCTGGTAGGAAACAGTGAAGACGTGAGGGCTCCCGCACCCTGGGATGTGGTCCGCAGCCCTGCACTCTCTCCTTCAGAATGATGCTCTATCAGCAGTTGAAAGCAGCTTGGCAGAATGTGAGGAAAAGACTTGGAGATTTCCATGACACTCAGTGAGAGACAAGCTTCGAAGCCTTGGAAGGGGTGTGTGGCTTGGAGGGTGCAGAGTCAGCAAACCCAGGGAGGGCAAGGGTGAGGGCAAGGATGAGTCATGGGAAGAGTACAGCTTACATTCAGAGGTAGTGGGAGGAAGAAGGTGCAGTCTAAGATGGGATGCTGTCACCACAGGCTGCCCGAGAGAAAGAGATCAAGGGTCAAGGAGGACAGTCCAGGCTGGTCTGCCCCAGCCCCACCCTCCTGCCCTCTCTGCCAGCAGTTGCTCAGTCATCCTCTCATCCTTCTTTCTGTCTCAGAATTGTCTTTTTTTCTCTAACACTTAAAAGTGTTACATCTAGATGCTAAATCACTTCAGTCATGTCTGATTCTGTGCGACCCCATAGATGGCAGCCCACCAGGCTCCCCCATCCCTGGGATTCCCCAGGCAAGAACACTGGAGTGGATTGCCATTTCCTTCTCCAATGCATGAAAGTGAAAAGTGAAAGTGAAGTCGCTCAGTCGTGTCCGACCCTTCGAGACCCCATCAACTATAGCCTACCAGGCTCCTCCGTCCATGGGATTTTCCAGGCAAGAGTACTGGAGTGGGGTGCCATTGCCTTCTCCGTACATCTAGATAGATAGGTTTAAATAGACACACACAGAGTATTTGTCATAAATGAGTAAACGTGGTCATATCCTACCTGCTCAGTTTACTGCAGCGTTTTCAAATGTTTTCTTTGGCTCTCTTTTCCCATCAACCCTCTCTCCCACTCTCAGTATCACTTCTGCCCATGTAATCATGCTACCGACCTAGCATACATTCTTTCATATTTCTCATACTTCAAACTTTTATTAATCCTCAGATAAGAGTGGGGTGCCATTGCCTTCTCCGTACATCTAGATAGATAGGTTTAAATAGACACACACAGAGTATTTGTCATAAATGAGTAAACGTGGTCATATCCTACCTGCTCAGTTTACTGCAGCGTTTTCAAATGTTTTCTTTGGCTCTCTTTTCCCATCAACCCTCTCTCCCACTCTCAGTATCACTTCTGCCCATGTAATCATGCTACCGACCTAGCATACATTCTTTCATATTTCTCATACTTCAAACTTTTATTAATCCTCAGATAATCATATGTGGATTTAAACACATATGCAAACACTCAGATATTGGTGATGAGCCAAGTCCTTCTTCACTCCTCGACTTCTTAAGATGTGTTTTGCTGTTCTCTGTCATTCATTCTTCCACATGAAACTTAAGATTCTTTTATCGAAAGAAGGCAATTCCAGTTGGATTTATTTGCAGTGTATAAATTTGTTACAACCAACATTTTTTTTATAATGTTTTCCCATCTAAGAAGTTTGTTTGTTTTGCCATGGAAATATCTTGTTTTATTGCCCTTCACAACATTTTAGAAATGTTGAAAAAAATGCATCAGCTTTCATTATCTTTTTTTTTTATATATGATCTACTCATTTTGACTTTTAAACTTATATTATGGCCTCAGTTCAGTTCAGTTCAGTTCAGTCACTCAGTCGTGTCTGACTCTTTGCGATCCCATGAATCGCAGCACGCCAGGCCTGCCTGTCCATCACCAACTCCCAGAGTTTACTCAAACTCATGTCCATCCAGTTGGTGATGCCGTCCAAACTATCTCATCCTCTGTCGTCCCCTTCTCCTGCCTTCAATCTTTCCCAGCATGAGGGTCTTTTCCAATGAGTCAACTCTTCGCATCAGGTGGCCAAAGTATTAGAGTTTCAGATTCAGCATCAGTCCTTCCAGTGAACACATTTAGGATAGACTGGTTGGATCTCCTTGCAGTCCAAGGGACTCTGAAGAGTCTTCTCCAATACCACAGTTCAAAAGCATCAATTCTTCAGCACTCAGCTTTCTTTATAGTCCAACTCTCACATCCATACATGACTACTGAAAAACCATAGCTTTGATTAGATGGACCTTTGTTGGCAAAGTAATGTCTCTGCTTTTTAATATGCTGTCTTGGTTGGCCATAACTTTTCTTCCAAGGAGTAAGTGTCTTTTAATTTCATGGCTGCATTCACCATCTGCAGTGATTTTGGAGTCTAAAATATAAAGTCTGTCACTGTTTCCACTGTTTCCCCATCTATTTCCCATGAAGTGATGGGACCAGAGGCCATGATCTTAGTTTTCTGAATGTTGAGCTTTAAGCCAACTGTTTGACTCTTCTCTTTCACTTTCATCAAGAGGTTCTTTAGTTCTTCTTCACTTTCTTTCATAAGGGTGGTGTCATCTGCATATCAGAGGTTATTCATATTTCTCCTGCAATCTTGATTCCAGCTTGTGGTTCATTTAGCCCAGCCTTTCTCATGATGTACTCTGCATATAAGTTAAACAAGCAGGGTGAAAATATACAGCCTTGACATATTCCTTTCCCGATTTGGAACCAGTCTGTTGTTCCATGTCCAGTTCTAACTGTTGCTTCCTGACTTGCATATAGATTTCTCAAGAGGCAGGTTAAGTGGTCTGGTATTCTCATCTCTTTCAAAATTTTCCACAGTTCATGTTGATCCATACAGTCAAAGGCTTTGGCATAGTCAGTAAAGCAGAAACAGATGTTTTCCTGGAACTCTCTTGCTTTTCCGATGATCCAGTGGATGTTGGCAATTTGATCTCTGGTTCCTCTGCCTTTTTTAAACCCAGCTTGAAGATTTGAAAGTTTGTGATTCACATACTATTGAAGCCTGGCTTGAAGAATTTTGAGCATTATTTTACTAGCATGTGAGATGAGTGCAATTGTGCAGTTGTTTGAGTATTCTTTGGCATTGCCTTTCTTTGGGATTGGAATGAAAACTGACCTTTTCCAGTCCTGTGGCCACTGCTGAGTTTTCCAAATTTGCTGGCACATTGAATGCAGCACTTTCACAGCATCATCTTTTAGGATTTGAAATAGCTCAACCGGAATCCCATCACCTCTACTAGCTGTGTTCGTAATGATGCTTCCTAAGGGCCACTTGACTTCACATTCCAAGATATCTGGCTCTAGGTGAATGATCACACCATTGTGATTATCTGGTCATGAACATCTCTTTTGTACAATTCTTCTGTGTATTTTTGCCACCTCTTCTTAATATTTTCTGCTTCTGTTAGGACCATACCATTTCTGTCCTTTATTTTGCCCATCTTTGCATGAAATGTTCCCTTGGTATCTCTAATTTTCTTGAAGAGATCTCTATTCTTTCTCATTCTATTGTTTTCCTCTATTTCTTTGCATTGATCACTGAGGAAGGCTTTCTTCTTTCTCCTTGCTATTCTTTGGAACTCTGCATTCAAATGGGTATATCTTTCTGTTTCTCCTTTGTTTTTTGCTTCTCTTCTTTTCTCAGCTATTTGTAAGGCCTCCTCAGAGAGCCAGTTTGCTTTTTTGCATTTCTTTTTCTTGGGGATGGTCTTGATCCCTGTCTCCTGTACAATGTCATGAACCTCCGTCCATAGTTCATCAGGCACTCTGTCTATCAGATCTAGTCCCTTAAATCTATTTCCCACTTTCACTGTATAATTGTAAGGGATTTGATTTATGTCATACCTGAATGGTCTAGCGGTTTTCCCTAGTTTCTTCAATTTAAGTCTGAATTTGGCAATAAGGCGTTCATGATGTGAGCCACAGTCAGCTCCCGGTCTTGTTTTTTCTGACTATATAGAGCTTCTCCATCTTTGGCTGCAAAGAATATAATCAGTCTGATTTCAGTATTGACCATCTGGTGATGTCCATGTGTAGAGTCTTCTCTTGTGTTGTTGGAAGAGGGTGTTTACTATGGCTAGTGCGTTCTCTTGGCAGAGCTCTATTAACCTTTGCCTTGCTTCATTCTGTACTCCAAGGCCAAATTTGCCTGTTATTCCAGGTGTTTCTTGACTTCCTACTTTTGCATTCCAGTCCCCTATAATTAGTTCTAGAAAGTCTTGCAGTTCTTCATAGAACCATTCAGCTTCTGTTTCCTCAGTATTACTCGTTGGGGCATAGACTTGGATTACTGTGATATTGAATGGTTTGCCTTGGAAGCAAACAGAGATCATTCTGTCATTTTTGAGTTTGCATCAAGTAGTGCATTTCAGACTCTTTTGTTGACTATGATGGCTATTCCATTTCTTCTAAGGGATTCTTGCCCACAGTAGTAGATGTGATGGTCATCTGAGTTAAATTCACCCATTCCAGTCCATTTTAGTTTGCTGATTCCTAGAATGTTGACATTCACTCTTGGAATCTCCTGTTTGACCACTTCCAATTTGCTTTGATTCATGGAGCTAACATTCCAAGTTCCTATGCAATATTGCTCTTTATGGCATCGGACCTTGCTTCTATCACCAGTCACATCCACAGCTGGGTGTTGTTTTTGCTTTGATTCCATCCCTCCACTCTTTCTGGAGTTATTTCTCCACTGTTCTCCAGTAGCATATTGGGCACTTTCCGACCTGGGGAGTTCATCTTTCAGTGTCCTATCTTTTTACCTTTTCATACTGTTCACGTTAATGTTCATATTATGGCCTACCTCAGTGAAATGTTCTTTTCTCCCAGAATCAAAGAGAAGTATTTTCCTTATTATTCAGAATGATCATGTTTAATATTGAACATTACTAAATAACATGGTAGGACCAAACAAAGGCTATATCTCTAAATTACCCTGGATTTCTACTCTTTATTTATCATTTTTAATCGTCTCGTATTTCTTAGTGAAATAACAGATTAACTTTATAAATTAAGGGCTTCTTGAAAGCTGAGGCCCAAGTCTCCCCTGCCTGGGTTTATAATAAGCAGTAAGAGGAGGGCGGGGAAACCCAGCAGATCACCAGTGGAGTGAGCTGTGCTGTAGGCGGAAGCTCACTAGCGACCAGAGAAATCCCACTGGACAGCATCCCGTGACGTGCAGTTCTCTCAGCACCACAGCTCCTGCAGTCTCACCTTGACTTCTTATCCTTGAATATCATCTGGGATTCTGATTGTTCTCACATCGAAAGGACACAGAGACCATTTGCAAGCTTTTTTAAAAACAGTATCTGAATCTCTACACCAAATCTTCATCCATTCCTCTCAGTATGATTTCTTTTTCTCTGGACCCCAGATATCCTCTGTATTCAGTGCTTATTACACACTAATAAATCAGCGTGATTTCAGAAGGTGTCACATTAAATATAAAGCTAGAACAAGCAAAATACATGGTGAGTTTTTGGATAATTATGATTCATCAGAAGTACTTTTTGTTATGCTGTAGTCTCTTTTCCTTAGGCTTTTCTTCTGACTTCTGTAAACCATAGGTTTCCATGTTTTTCACCTAGTCACAATATAGGACTTCCCACAGTAGACTGTGTTCCTGGTGGACAGCTCACCCTACCCAAGCCCCCGGCACGGCGTGTGTATGTTTGTGGTGGGGTAGACTTCGTTGGTTCCATGGATGAACAGCTGGTACATGAAATCTGCAACCCGCAGCGTTTCCTCTTACCTGACATCATTTGTGACCTTTTTCAGGCTTCTAGTACTGAAATTCCAGCTCAGTGACTACTAATAGAGTTTTGTTCTAAGATGATCTAAATTCTGGTCTAAATGTTTTAAATTCTCTCTCTCTCTCTTTCTACAAGTTTTTAACAAACAAAAGAGTAATTGTTTCCAAATACAATACCATCTTTCTAAGCAAAATGTGGAAAATTGACATTTTTGGGATGAGATCAGTGGCATATATTAGAATATAGTTGACATGAGATGGTTAAGAGATTTTTTTTTAAATTTGCTCTTAATTTGTGTTTTATAATTTGACCAAAAATAACTTAATCAGGTATTCAGCTAGCAATTAACTTCAAGATTAGTTTGCCACCTGGAAATAGTGTCTTCTACCCACTTCCAAATCATTTACCTGTATCCCTCACATGGCACTAAATGATTTCAACCTTGTATTATTTACTTATTTCTATATTCATTTTATTCCATATTTCTTCTACTGTAGCCTTCTGAAAACAAAACTTTTGCCTGGTTAATTTGTCTTTTATAATCCTTAGCATAGCATCTTGTAAATGATAAATACCACATTAACAGCTATTAAGTGAATGAATGAAGAAATGGCGTGATCCACTAAAATCAATTGACAGTACATGGAGAAAATATTGATATGCTGGAGAGAACCAAATGTGCTTTTCAACTTAAGAAGCAAGTTATAGATTTAAAGCTCTGTGGTAAAGCTGGGGTCACACGTCTGACAGAAGAAATTGAGAACCAGTGAGTTCCACCCTTACTCAATCCATTTAGAATCCTTCACTGAACTCTGTACCAGTACTTTATAAAAAGAAAATGTTTTAAATCTGGAAACCCAGCAGTTATGTGCTAAATTTTATATACATGTTCACTATTATTTTCCTTGAAATTATTCTTCTAAACATTCTCAAAAAATGTGAAGGTTTTACCCAAAATAAAATCTTAATTTTTGCTTCAGCAATTCAAGTAGTATTGACTAATGTTTGTTCAATTTAAATTTTTTTTCAATGACAGTAATTTTCTTCCAACTTAAACATTTTTCTTGGCTTCCTGTGGTGTTCTTAAATAGCATTTTTAGCAACTGCAAATTAAAAATCATCTCTTGTCAGTTAAATAGCAAGATGATACTTATTTACTATTTCTGATGTTTTACTCTTTTTTCTATATCTCTGTATAACTGTTCTTAAATATGTAGTTTAAACAAATTATTCAATACAGTATAAGATAGGACAGCTGTTGTACTTTATTATCAGAGTAACCAAAATTGATCTACAGCTTCTCCTCTCAAAACAGCCCCAATGATGCTATTGTAGGCACCTTCCTTGTAATCATTGTTGCCGTTATGCATTGCACATGGTCTTTTAAAATTTGTAATTTTTATTCACAAAGCTTAAAGATGCTGTGATCACAATGCAGTAGAACATAGCTGCAATTAGTTATATTTATCCTTTTTTTTCACTTTAGTCTTTAATAAACTCCCAGTGAACTTTTACCTTGTAAATGACCTGATATGACATATTTGAACTTACCATGAACTTTTACATGAACTTTTATTCTCTGAGAAATACAACAGATGGAAAATGGGCAGATTTTTCAAATATTTTTAGCTGCAGTACTTTGACATGTTTGACAAAGTCAACAAGGCCAACTATCTCTTTCCAGTGTTTACTTTGCTGACTTCATGGTACCACAGGCCGTTTGGTTACATTATATTCCCAAATTCAGAGGTTCCCTTATATTTTTGTTTGACCAGCATCTTGATTTTAAACCAGTACTTGTATATTCATTTAAAGATGAAGCTAATTGTATCATAAGGTGTAACAAATTGTAAGAAAACTTTATTTGATCTATTGAAATATGGTTGTTTCAAATCACTTAGATACTAGGGGCTTTTAAAGTATCCATTTCAGATTTTGGAATATGAATCCATTATAATGTTTTACCTTTGAATAGTTTGTAACTAGGAATTCAGTTCAAAATGCACATGGTTTTTGAAGGGTCACTTGGGAAAGGAAGAGGAAAATTAACTGAGCACGAGCTATTGTGTTACTGCTGCTGTGGTGAGAGATAGTCTCCTTAGAGGTTTTTAATGTTTATAACTCTCTTCTGAAGTAGTTATCCTGCTTGTTTTCTAAGAGGGAAGGGAGACAGAGAGGTTGAGTAACTTGCTGGAGAAGTGACACGTCAGTTGGGAATTAAATCCAGGTCTCCCAGGCTTTCAAATCCTCGTACCTTTGAAGGATGAATTGTTGACAGTTTCATGCTCCCACAAACAAAATGCTTTCTTTGATCAAATAGACACTAAAGATAAAGGTGTGATGAAACTATAATACCTCCGTAATCTTTTTTTGAGAATTTGAGTTTATTTCTTTGTATTTATTGCACAGTATTAATAAATGAATTAGATTAAAAAAACTCTCAGAATGCTCTCAGTGATATAAAAATAGTAACATTTTTGCTTCTCTTGAAAGTTTTCTGTTGTTTGCAAAAAACTACATATACATGTGTTACATTTACCAATAATGCAAGCATGTATATTATTTATCCATTGATATGCATCTCCTTGCTCAGAATCAGTTCTTATTAACGCCCACTTTATTCTCAGACCATAATTTATTCATACTGAAGAGTATATTAGATGTTTTTTAGTTCAAAGGGAGATTATACTTAATAGGCATAGATATGTATAAAACAACATACAACTGCATTTATAAGATCAGAACTCTGTTAAGCTTTAATTAGCCCAAGTTTCCTGACACTTTACTTAGTAATGACAGTATCATTGGCAAAGCTGATAAAGACTTTGTGTTTCACAAGGACATGTTCAGAAGCTTAAAAGGCCTGTTGTGGTCTGGTCAGTGATGTAATTTAAATGGAGAGCAAGTTAAAATAAGTTGTGTTACTCATTTTAAGGGAATTGCTAATAATCTGTATGCTTTAATTTTTAGTTCATTTTATAAACAATTTTTCATTAAAAATTATGAACAGGCTTTATATTAAAATAAATGATGTTGTTTCTCTCTCCAGTGTTTAGGTATTGAAGGTGGAGCATTGCAGGTTCAAGGAGCAAAGAGCTCTCTTCCTTCTTCCTCTTATAAGATCTTTTCACAGGTGTTATTTTGTTGCCTGTTTAGAGTTCCAGGAGGAGGTGCATAAATTTGCCTCTATACAACAGATAGGGGATTTAGTTAGGCATGAAGATATTTTCTTGAAGAAAGTGGGCCAGAAAACATGGTAGGAGAATAAGCCCACAGAATATCTTTGGTTTCTTGGTATTGGTTAAGATTAATTGGTATATATAAATTCCAAAACTTATGATTACACTTATAATAAGGCAATTTCTTAAATTTAAGATAATCATCATTTACTCAAACTTGCAGGTGTGTATGGTGGTACCATGATTACAGAGCCTCATAGAGAAGGATAGGTTCTGAAGTATTGATGCATACAATGTATATTTATAAGATACTAGAAATAATGTTATTTTTTCAACATATGTCCATGACAGAAAACATAATTTTAGGTATATGTGCTTTTTCTTTTATTCTCTTGCTTTAACAAGGACTCTGAAAGCTATAAAGTGATACTATTTCTAAAATTAAGGTGTCAGTTTAAAAAAAACAAACTTCAGAAAAGTTCTTAAAATTAATTTTCCTTAATAACCTACAAGTTTCTAGTTAGGACTTTTTTGATTGCAAGAGATGAAAACTAAATTCAGACTAGCATAAAAAAAGGGGGGGTGGCAATCACATTCAAATACAAATGCAAATTTAGGTTATATTGTATGCTGTTTCTGCATCTTTTTAAAATTTAATATCAGGAGCATTTCCTCATGGTTAAATGCTTTTTATTTCAGAAGTACTTCATAGCACTTCATTATCTGTATACATCATGGCATATTTAACCAGTACCCTCCTGTGGGACATTTAGATTGTTTCCAATAGAGTATTTCCAAATTCACAGCCCAAGTAGAGTAAAAAGCTAGATTGGCAGCTTAAATAGCAGTAAAATTTAAAAGCAGAAAAATATTTTTCTAAATTCCAAAATAAAAGTCAAATATAGTTGTAATTAGTTATTCAGTTATTTGGCTAGTGAATAATTTTAGTAATTTATTAAATTCAGTGTTGACACAAAAGTAGTTTTTAAAAGAACATATTTCTTATAATGAACTTGGTCTCAATTTACTCTTGTAAATTTTGTTTGCTAGTCTTTTGTTTGTTTTTGTTACTTAGTAATTGGGGTATCCCTCCATAGGTGGGCCAGTTTCTTCATATAGTTTTAACCAGTAACTAATGGGAAAGGACTCTGTCTAGGCTGTATATTGTCACCGTGCTCTTTTAACTTATATGTAGATTACTTCCTGTGAAATGCCAGGCTGGATGAAGCCCAAGCTGGAATCAAGGTTTCTGGGAGAAATATCAATAACCTCAGATATGCAGATGACACGACCCTTAAGGCAGAAAGCAAAGAGGAACTAAAGCCTCTTGATGAAGGTGAAAGAGGAGAGTGAAAAAGTTGGCTTAAAGTTCAACATTCAAAAATCTAAGATCATGGCATCAGGTCCCATCACTTCATGGCAAATAGATGGGGAACCAATGGAAATAGTGAGAGACTTTATTTTGGGGGGCTCCAAAATCACTGTAGGTGGTGACTGCAGCCATGAAATTAAAAGACACTTACTCCTTGGAAGAAAAGCTATGACAAACCTAGACAGCATATTAAAAAGCAGACACATTACTTTGCCAAAAAGGTCCATCTAGTCAAAGCTTTGGCTTTTCCAGTAGTCATGTATGGATGTGACAGTTGGACCATAAAGAAAGCTGAGCACCGAAGAACTGATGCTTTTGAACTATGGTGCTGGAGAAGACTCTTGAGAGTCCCTTGGACCAAAAGAAGATCAAACCAGTCAATCCTCAAGGAAATCAGTCCTGAATATTCATTGGAAGGACTGATGCTGAAGCTGAAGCTCCAATACTTTGGCCACCTGATGCGAAGCTCTGACTCACTGGAAAAGACCCTGATGCTGGGAAAGATTGAAGCCAAAGGGGTGGCAGAGGAAGAGATGGTTAGATAGCATCACTGACTCAATGGGCATGAATTTGAGCAAACTATAGACCCAGGTTCGGTCCTGGGGTCAGGAGATCCCCTGGAGAAAGGAATGGCAACCCACTCCAGTATTCTTGTCTGGAAAATCTCATGGACAGAGGAGCCTGGTGGGCTACATTCCATGGGGTTGCAAATAGTAGGACATGACTTAGCAATGAACACACATACATAGGAGATAGGAGAGGACAGAAGAGCTTGGCTTTAGTCCATGAGGTCTCAAACAGTTGGACACAACTTAGTGACTGAACAGCAAGTGACAACAAACTATTTATGTAATTAGAATAGATAAAATAGTTTCTGATCAATAGTTCCATGGCCCATTCTAGGGCATATTATTGTTGGCACAGATTAATACCATTGTTTATATTTGTAACCTTATGTCATCAGGTAAATACTTTTTTTTTTTTTAATTTATTTATTTATTTTTTTTTGTCATACATTGATATGGATCAGCCATAGATTTACATGTATTCCCCATCCCGATTCCCCCTCCCACCTCCCTCTCCACCTGATTCCTCTGGGTCTTCCCAGTGCACCAGGCCCGAGCACTTGTCTCATGCATCCCACCTGGGCTGGTGATCTGTTTCACAGAAATACAGAACAGACTTTTGAACTCTGTGGGAGAATGTGAGGGTGGGATATTTCAAAAGAACAGCATGTATACTATTTAAGGTAAATACTTATTACCATGATGGTTTTAGAGCACCTACTGTCTGCCCAACGGGAGGGCCAAAAGCAGCTGAAAAAGGAAGGAGGACAACTCAAGAGTATTTTGAAAAAGTTTGTATGAAACAAAAAATGAGCTCTCCCATATAACTAAATTCAAGATTTGATTGTTAGCAATCAAAATATTTCACAGGAATCATTATTATTTTATAAAATTGTCTAAAACATTATTTTATAACAAAATATTTTATTTTTATAACATAATATTTTATACATATTAACATTTTCCCCTCGAGTACTCATACATCTATCCAGCATGTTTTAAGTGACAGTTTCTGATACAAATGAGTCCTGTGCCAATAATTTTAGAGTTTAGCCTGCACAGTTACCTGGGAACAGTAAGTATTGGAAAAGCTTCATGGATAATTCTGAATTCTACTAGAAAACCTATACATTTTTTTCTCTTAACCTAAAGATTATGTTCAGAAAGTTAACATCCTGTACATAGACAATAGAATCAGAACTAATACTGTCAAAACTTTGACAGTTTTGTTGGTAATTTCAACTGTTTAGTGTCTGGAGACCATTTAGTTTGTCCCAGAAATTTATATTTTCTTTTAAAAAATCCAGATAAAAATTTTTATAATATTTCTGTAACCAAATTTAACTAACAAGTTTTATAAAATTGCTGATGCTTAATCAAAACATTTCCATCCTATCTGCAGTAGTAATGTGCCCTTCCATGTCTTATATTTAAACCATGTTATTCACTTAATCAAGAAACTCTGGATGAAAAGATTCTTTTAATAAAAATAAGTAAGCACTGATGAGAGATAAGAATAGACAAATTAGTGCTAATTTTTTTTCTTTCATAGGGAAGGAGTCATCAAATCATTTTATTCTTTATCAACAATAATCATAAAACATTTAAAAGTGCAAAAAATATAAACATGAAAATTAATGGAAATAGTGCAGCATCCCTTCAGTCACTATAGAATCAGTGTTTTGTGTTTAGTTATTTATTTGACCACGTGGCCTGCAGGATTTTAGTTCCCAGTCAGGGATGAACCCAGCCCCATAGTGAAAGCACCAAGTCTTATGCACTGGACCACCAGGGAATTCCCTCAAAGCATTCTTAAAGAGAACTACAATTTGAATTTGTAAGACTAAATTGATTATTAATTACTTAATCCTCTCTTTGAACTAACCATTACCACAGGGCAAGCACTCTGGGTCCTGGCTGTGCCCTGAACAGATGAAGTTGCTATCTAATGGACGGAGCTCAGCATGTGGGTAGACATTAAACTAATAATTCACAAATCAAGTAATGTATTTTGAAGAAATACTAAAGAGTGCTATGAAAATGAATAATAAGGGAACATAATTTTTTTTGGCTGCACCTTGCAGCTTGTGGAATCTTTAGTTCCCTTATCGGGGGTTGAACCTGGGCCACAGCAGTAAAAGTGCCCAGTCCTAACCACTGGACCACCAGGGAATTCCCAGGGAACATAGTTTAGATTTAGTAGTGTTAAAGAAGGTTTTATTAAGTGATGTTTGGATAGAGAAACCTGAAAGATGAGTACCTGCTTAGGCACTTAAATAAAATGAAAGCAATGAAAACATGTGACACACAATATTCAGTATGTATTGTTGAATGAATGAACGCTCCCCTTAAAGTCAGAAAACAAAGCAAACACTAAAACAGAAGCATAAATCAAGACCTCAGAAGTTATTTAAAAAACCATAGCTGTTCAAACAAGCATAAATAATAACAAACTTCCCAAATAAGAAGATGAAGTCTCTTAGACTAAAATCAAAATCCCACTAAGTCTTATGATGCACACTGAAGTAGAACAATGCAAGAGTTAGAAATATCAGAATATGCAAGGAACAAGAAGGAGGGCAAGGAAGCAGACATGGAGGAGGAGAATGAGGAAGAAAAAAGTTGGGGGACATGACCTGAACAGTAAAGTAGTGGCTTCCCCAAGCTTCCCAGGTGGCACTCGTGGGAAAGCACCCACTTGCCAGTGTGGGAGACACAAGCGTCAAGGGCTCAGTCCCTGGTGGGAGATCCATTGGAGGAGGGCTGGCAACCCACCCCAACATTCACACCTGGAGAATCCCTGTGGACGGAGGAGCCTGGCGGGCGAAGGTCCACAGGGTCTCAGAGAGCTGGACACGACTGAAGTGATTTAGCATGCATGCAGTGGCATCCTGGTGACTCAGGGATACAGAATTCTCCTGCCAATGTAGGAGACGTGAATTCGATCGCCGACCTGGGAAGATCCTACATGCTACGGAACGGCTAAGCCAGAGTGCCACAACTACTGAGCTTTGCTCTGGGGCCCAGGAGCCACAACCACTGAAGCATGCAGGCCCTAGAGCCCATACTCCGCAACAAGAGGAGTCACTTCAGTGAGAAACCTGGTCACTGCAACTAGAGAGTAGCCCTGCTCACCAGCTAGAGGAAAACCGCACAGCAGTGGAGACCCTGCACAGGCAGAAATAATTAAATAAATGAAGTTATTAATGTTAAAGTGGCATTCAAATGACATAAGTGTACCTACACAGTAACGATAAGGTAGTCATGCTCTCATGTGCATAAATAACATAGAATTAGTATATTTAAGTCAGCACTATTAGATCTGCTGTGGAAGATTTCAACAGATCTTAATATTTATTAAGTTGATTAAAAAGAACATAGAGTATTAGAACATAAGTGTTGAATTAATAGCTACAGGTAGGGCATTTTCCCCCATAAGATAAGTATGCCCATTATTTCCAAGCATCCTCAAGATTACTATAATCTGTTTCAGACAATAGAAATTTTATAGGTCTAATTCTTTGACCATATATAATATAATAGATTAATAATTAAACTTTAAGCAAAACCAAAAACTCTAGTCTCTTAGAAATATAGAAAGTACTTGTACATATAATTACTGGGTCAAATAGGAAATCTTCAATTTTAGACTATTTAGAAAATAAGGACATTGAGGCTATAATATGTCAGATGCTGTGGTTTGAAGCTAAAACTACATTCAGGAGTGCCTAATGGCCTTTAATACCCTAGATTGCCCTGCTTTGACTGTAATTATTATTTATATACAAAGTGGATGACAAACCAAAACTAAGGGATTGTGGAAGTTGATCTAGTATAAATTCAGGAATATTTTCAAATCACATTTACTTTGCTGCAGAACTCAAATTTGAAGAAACTAGTTTGGAAGATTATAGTGAGGTTCATGTTTTAGGATCTGAGTAAACATTGGAACACGAGCTAAAGAACATTTTAATAGAGTAAGTAGAACAGGAGATTTCTCATTCCAGTGCAAATTAGCAGGTTGAAATACAGTAAGTTCCCTACATATGATCCTGGAAGTTGTGAACTTTTCAAAGTTGTGAACATGCGTTCACATGTCCAGTCACATAAGTTAGTTCACGTGTCTGGGGTGCATTGTCACCTGCATACAACCTCTACCAAAGGTTATGCTTTTGTGTATTTTACTGTACCATACTGTATTCAGTGGGCTTCCCAGGGGGCTCAGTGGTAAGGAATCCGCCTGCCGATGCAGGAGCCACAAGAGACGCAGGTTTGATTCCTGGGTTGTGAAGGTCCTGGGGTAGGAAACGGCAACCCACTCAGTATTCTTGTCTGGGAAATGGCATGGACAGAGGAGCCTGGCGGGCTACAGTCCATGGGGTCACAAAGAGTCAGACACGACTGAGCCATGGAGCACACATGCATGTATAGAGCGCAGTAGGACAGTATTCTTATTTTAAGCCCAGGATGTCCAGAAGCAAGCATAAAAGTAGCAGTGATGTGGCTGGTACTACTGTACTTTTCAAGATATTGTACATAAGATTAAAAATGTTTTCTCTATTTCTGTGATTTTTTATGTAGTATTTCTGTGAGAAGTATTATACACCGATTACAGTAGAATACTATATAGCCAATGGTGTTAGTTGGGTACCTAGGCTAGCTTTGTTGGACTTGTGGACAAACTAGACTTACGAACCTGCTCTTGGAACAGAACTCATTTGTATGTAGGGGACTGACTGTATTCTTAATTTGTGTATGAAAGTATTTATTGTGAAGGTTAGCCTAGTTAAGTTTTAATGGGTAATTAATTTGGGGTTACTTCTGTTTTACAGTGTGTATATATTTTTTAATTTATAGTTTTAAAACAAGTTTATAGTTCAGTTTGAATATTCTGTGTGCCTATGGCAATACTTACCCCAATTCCATTCCCTTCCTTCCTTGTTCTAACTTTAATATTTGAGTTATGTTTAGGCTCTTGGGTGTCACATATATTGTTTTCTTCAAAATTTTTTAGAGTTGTGAATTTAAATTTTTAACTTCTACCTTGTTCTTACTATATGTTGTTTGCTCTTTAGAAGTATTATTTTTTCTATTCTTGCTGGAAAATTTCTCACTATTGACTAAAAAAGGGATCAGTGATTTAGAATTAAGTATTTGTTTTCATTAAAAAATTCAGCATATAAAGCATGTCAATATCTATTATAAACACCCATTAGAAATCAATTTCATTAATTTAGTCCAAGATATATTGAGGTTATTTTTAAAAATATGAATGGCTAAATTAAATGAAGTATGAAAAAGTCTCATTAAATTATGGATAATTTCACCTTGTGTAGGTAGTTTTTTCTGTATTTAAACATTTATTCCAGCAGCATTATTATAGATACATCCTAAATAAGCTTTCTGTTCACATCTTGAACCCCTTTTAGGACTTTTTAATCCTGATAGTCATATTTACCATGGTTTGGCCATCTTATTCGTCCCAGAGTATTTGTGGATATCCTGGCTTATGGTGATTGCTTTCACTTAAGTATCAATCAAAGATGGGAAAGTGTAAGGGAAATAACAGTGACAGTGAACAGTGAGCAGTAATTGAGGGGTTGGTGTGTCAGGCACTGTTCTGAGTGCGTCACTTGTGTTGTCCTTTAGTTCTCACAGTCTTTTCTGGGAGCTCTGTTAGTATACCTGTTTTAGAAACGAGGAAACTCGGGCACAGAGAGTAATTTGTTTGTGGTCTAAGAGCTCTGAGGGACAGAACCAGATTTTGCATCCACTACCATCTAGTTCTAGCATCTGTATTTTGAACCACTAGGAGCAAGAGTTTCATTTTGATGTGGCCTAAGACCTTTATGACTGAATTATTAAGGCTTGAATAATATTAAAAGATAATTTATTAAATTTTCAAAGAGAAAAATAATATTGTTATTCATAGTCCAGATATATTAAATAACTCAAATATCTGTTCAAAACTTTAGTAAGATTCTTTTCTGTTTAGAAATTTTAGAAACTTAGAAATTTTCTCTTTTATATGAAATAGTACGTAAGTTCCACAGGATATTGACTAAATGTTTTATTTCAATGACACTTTTAAAAAAAGAATTCTTGGCTTCATAATTTTTGCAGTTTGTTACTCATTTCATATTATAAAACTCACAAAATACCAAAACTCTTGTGTTTCATTTTGTATGACTAGTGTGTGGAAAGGCCAGGATATAAACTAGGGACCATTTAGAATTATATAGGAAATTTTAGATGTTTGATAAAATCCAGAAACAGGAAAGAAAGTGAAGTCACTCAGTTGTGTCTGACTCTTTGCAACCCCGTGGACGGTAGCCTACCAGGCTCCTCTGTCCATGGAATTTTTCAGGCAAGAATACTGGAGTGGGTTGCCATTTCCTTCTTCAGGGGATCTTTCCGACCCAGGGATTGAACCTGCACCTCCTGCATTGCTGGCAGACACTTAACTATCTGAGCCACCTGAGAAGCCCAGAAACAGGAGCCAGATGTCAAAGTGTAGCTGTTCACTGTTCACAGAAATGTGTGCTGTATTAGTTTCCAGGTAGCTTAATTATCGTATTTAATCCACTGAACTAGAGCTAGCGAGTGTAGAACTTAAAAGGAAAGGTTATTGTGAAAGACAACTTTTAATTTGTTGTTTGAAAGCCTCTCTTTATTAAAAGATTGTGGAAAGCATTATCTATGTCTATTTTTCTTGATGTGCCCATGAACATCATTTTAGTCACATAATTAAATTGTCAAATAGATTCATTAAGTTGGTTTTAGATAGAGGGGTTGACAGTAAACCTAAAAGGGAAAAGTAGAAGTTTAATTACTAGTCTTATTAAAATAATTATATCTCATATTTGTACTTGAAGCAATGTTTCACATTTGATGCCACCATATCTGATGTCATCATAATAGCTCTATGCAGTGGTTAGGAAACTGATATGATCTGCATTTTGCTAAAAAGGAAAATTATATTATGTAGAAATAAACTGACTTAATTAAAGACAAGTAGTTCTTTGGATGAAGCGGCAGAACTAGTCCTCAGAACAAGTTCCACTACCTTTTAGTGACCTTCCTTAGAAAATGGTTGCTGAATTCTTAATATTTTTAAATGATACATTTTATTTACATACTTATAAGCTATAATTCTGTTTCAAAGTAGGATAATCAATTCATTCTGTAATAAACTATGCAATAACTATAGATGATCTATAAATACGTTGTGGATATTCTTAGGAGAAACACATGTAATTTAAAATCACCTGTTATATGAAGAAAGTAATCAGTATCAAGGAAATAAAAGAGGAAAAATTTCAAAAAAGGAATTTTGCAAATATAATTTTTGCATTTTTTGAAGCTATCGTTACCATGTGTCAAGTAATATTCTCAAGATAAAGTTAATTATTATTAATTTATGAGGGACTCAGAGTGTTATCATCTATTTTTTTTTTGTTCTTTTTCTTTATCATCTATTTTTTATAGGATGTTTATTTTTGTGGACATGGATGGCATAATTGGGGAGAGATAATAATAAACCCCTTATAGCAATCATGCAGACTAGAGATATTTATATGGTCCAGAAAATAATCTTTCATGCTATGCAAGCACAGATTTGTGCCTTATTTTGACCTATTCATTTGTTAATTTCTACTCTTTGCTAATCGGGTCCTTGAGAAGTAGTCCTTTGGCTTTCAGTACATCATAAACAAAAGGGGCTTCCCCAGTGGCACAGCAGTAAAGAATCTGCCTGCAATGCAGGAGACTCGGGTTCAATCCCTGGGTCAGGAAGATCCTCTAGAGAAGCAAATGGCAACCCACTCCAGTATGCTTGCCTGGAAATCCATGGACAGAGGAGCCTGATGGGCTGCAGTCCATGGGGTCCCCAAAAGAGCTGGACATGGCTTAGCAACTAAATAGCAACATCATAAATAGATGGTGGCAGTGAAAATTTTTTGAAGAGAAATTGTACCAGCAGGGACTGGAATGGATAAATACACATTTTTTACAGTAACTCTAAGAATTTGTCCAAGAATCCCTTGCTTTCTTATCACCAGCTCAATTATAATAGTCATTACTCCTGAACTTGGCAATGTGTGCTAAGTTGTACTGTACTGTACTCCCATCCCTTTTGCCTTTGAGCATTTTAAAATCTTTTAAACATTCATCTGATACATACCTCTTCTCATAATACTTATCAAAATTTTAGAAGCCTCCTTAAGTGTGGCTGTTGGTATTTTCCCACTATGTGTATTCCAAACGATGGACTTGGGTGTGGTCCCAGGTAAAGCAACCTGGTGAAGTCCACTTCAGGTTTGCTGCGTCGGATCCTGGTTTGCAGTCCCCCCACATTCCCCTCCACTGCTCCAGAGCGGTCTCTTCTGTCCTGGAGACCCCCACCTCCGGCACACAGCCCCTTCCCCACAGTGCTGTGGCTCTCTCGTACCTGAAACGGCGCTGCTGCGGTCACAGGGCCAGCTCTCTCAAGAGCCTTCTGAGTTCTAATCCAGGGAACTCAGTCGGTCACTTGGACATAACTGTTTTACATATGGAGACACTGAGGCTTAGAGAGATGAAGTAGGTAAGATGAGCGAGGGCAGGTGTCCTCCTTTGGTTCGCAATAAGAGAAGTAAAATGTTCCAGTGACAATAATGTCACAGGAAAAGTTCTGTTCTATTGCCACTTCTTTCCTCTTCTTCTACCAGTGATTAAAGTGGAGCAGAGAGTTGAATTTTGGCCAAGCAAGACTTACATTTTAAAAATTAAAGGAAAGCAAAAATCAGCAAGTGGGGCTACATTAAACTAAAAAGCCTCTGCACAGAAAAAGAAACAAGCCACAAAATGAGAAGGCAGCCTACAAAATGGGCGGAAATATTTGCACATATCTAACAAGGAGTCAATTTTTTAAATAAAGGAGGAATGGGTAGAAACAGCAAAAACCAAACAATACAGTTAAAAATGGGCTGAAGATTTGAAGAGATATTTTTCCAAAGAAGACATGCAAGTGCAGCACTAGTACTCGGGAAGGTGCTCAGTACCACTGATCATCAGCAGAATATCAACCAGAACCGCAATGGGTGTTACCTGCTGCCTGTTAGAATGGCTGCTATCAAAAAGACAAGAGCGAACAGGTGCTCGCGAGGGTTTAGAGAAAAGGGAACCTTTTACACCAGTGTAAACTGGGGTAGCCAAAACAGTAAACAGTATGTGGAGTCCTTAAGAAGCTATAAATGGAACTGACATATGATTTAGCAATTCCACTTCTGGGCATTTATCCAAAAGATATGAAAAGACTAACTAATGCACCTTCATGTTCATCACAAAATTATGTGCAGTAGTCAAGACATGGAAGCAACTAACTTGTTCATCAATAGTTGAATGGGTAAAGAAAATGTGATATACACACATGTGAACATGGATGGGCCTTGAAGTCATTCAGTTCAGTTCAGTTCAGTCGCTCAGTCGTGTCCGACTCTGCGACCCCATGAATCGCAGCACACCAGGCCTCCCTGTGTTGAAGTCGTTAGCCTGAGTCAAATAGGTCAGAGAGGGAAAGACAGATAGTGTATGATCTCACTTATATATGGAATCAAAAACATTGAGCTCCTGGAAACAGAGTCAAATGGTGGTTGCCAGGGTCTAGGGGCAGGGGACATGGGGAGGTGGTAGTCAAAAGGTACACGATTCAGTTCTGAGTTGAATAAGTTCTGGGGATCGAACGCACAGCAGGGTGACTAGAGCTGATGCTGCTGTATTGTATACTGGAAAGTTGCTATGAGAGTCGAACTTTAATGTTCTCATCATAACAAGAATTTGGTAATTATGTGAGGCAAAGCATTTGTTAACTCACCTTATTGTGGTAAACATTTTGCAAGATATGCTTATATAAAATCATCACATTGTACACCTTAAACTTATACAATGTTGTATGTCAATTATATCCCAATAAAGTCACAAAAAGAATCAAGTTAAATTAAAACAAGAAACACATTATGGAAAAAGCAGAGAAGCGTATTCACCATAAAGCCAGTGAAGCTTAAACTCCAGGATCCCTGATGCACGGGCCCCTTCCTACTGTTGTGCTCAAAGAGGCAGATGTTTTGTAAATTTTCTAAGAGTAAGGTGTTTTATCTGCAGGACTCTTACGATCTCTTTCCACTTCCATCAAACTGTAAATTGTAAGAATGTTTCCTAAACTTTCTTAAAATTTAACTTGTTGATTTGACAACAAATACTAACATCAATGGCGCTAATGGTAAATAATCCGCCTGCCAATACAGGAGACATGAGAGATGCTGATTCAATCCCTGTATTGGGAAGACCCCCTGGAGTAGGAAATGGCAACCCACTCCAGTGTTCTTGCCTGGAAGATTCCAGGGACAGAGGAGCCCGGCGGGCTACATGGAGTCTCAAAGAGGTGGATATGACTGAGCACACTTGGCAGCAGCACTGACATAAATAAAACAGTGTAAAACTCACAATATCACACAAAATAAACCATCAGTTACGAGCTGGCTGAGTGTTGTCATAAAGCATGTAAGATTAACTTGCACAAGAGAATGGAAATGTTCTGACCTCCTATAGCAAGGGCGTGAAAGAAACTTCTTTCCCAAACTTAAGCTTACAGGACATAAAAGAGGTGTGAGGCTGAATTTTTTTTTTCAAAACTATTAATAATAAAGAGTACATTTCAATCTGCTTTGCTAAAGAATGAAAACCTTTTTGACTTTATGTAGACATTTATATGTAAAAAATTATTTTCATATGAAGAGGTGATCAGATTATGCACCATAGACATGTAGGAAAAGATATTGGAGAAGATATTAAGCAGTTAATTACTTAAAACTTATTCTTTTTGCCATATTCTGTGATATTGGTGATATTTTTCAGCTTTGTAAAATTATGATTTGTGTTTTTTCTTATTAACTTTCATATCAGAGTTTATATTTTTAGTTTTGTATTATTTTCCTTAGCAAAGTTTCTGCAAATTATATTAGCTTCAGGCCTCACCAAACCTGGATCTGCTCTACTTCTAATTAATGATTCTAACACTTGATTTTTAATGTTAAAATAGTTGTAAAAGTTTTTAAAGCCCCAGTTCCTTCTCTTCTTTGAGAACAATAATAAATAATGAATAATGCCTGCCCAGATATCCTATAGGGTTACAGGGTTCTCAAACAAGGAAAGGAGATGGGGAGGGAGGGACACAATGGGGAGATGGACAGGAGGAGAGAGAGGAGGAGGAAGAGACAGGAGCAGAGGAGAGAGAAGGAATATATGAAAATGTATTTTAAGCTGCAAAGCGACGTTCATGAGTCAAATACAAAGTGATCTCAGTGAACTCTTGCCATAGCATGTTATCTACTCCTCTCTCTTAGCAAATTGCTCATCATTTTGCTGTTTCCTGATGATTTGGGATTGCCATTTTCAACATACTCAAGTGTGTAGACTGACTCTTCCTTTATAGTGTCCATTAATCTTCAAAGCTTGAGGGAAAAAAAAAATCCCAGATTTAAGTCCCTGTTTTGTTTTCTTTGTTGTTGTTGTTTGTTTGTTTTTTTAAAGGTTTTGATGCAGCTGAAAACAATTTCTAAGCGATACTGAATTTGGGAAGGAGTTTAGGACTTCTGAGAACTCCTACTAAATCTCCTTATTTTAGGCAAATTTTTCTTATTACTTCCTCTACTGGAACATTCACAGCACCTCGTCTGTCTTCTGAGGTACAGCAGGGGATAGTTTGACAAAACTTTGTGTCACAGAGTTACTAGCTTTCTGCTTCCAGTGTGTGCGCCTTCCCTGCTCAGAGCACCACCTCCTCCAGTAATCCAGTTCTACATTTTAGGCACAGAACTCCATTTCCTGGTACCAAACTCTATGTAAGTCAAGGTTGCTAGTCTTAGCAGAACTCTAGGTGGTTTAAGCAGAAAGAGATTTATTAAAAGCTATTAGGTGGCTCCCAGAATCTTGCGACCACGACGTTTGGGTGCTTCTCAATCAAAACCCAGCCGCAGAGTGGGCTAGGGAGCCACTGCTGCCTCGGGCAGGCAGCAGGCGTGCGCCCGGGCCCACCTCCACGGTCCTGGAAGCACCACTTGGCTCCACCACCAGCCTTCCCAGAGACACCAGCTCCTGCACGGCTGCCACCTCTCACTGCCCATTTCTCATCCAAGTCCTGGCCAGACAGCTCTGCCAGCCAGGAGCCTTGGCCACATGCCTGCACCCTAGCTGCAATAACACTGAAAAATGTTGGAGTTAGGATGAGTGAGGGTGAGCCCAGCTGCAGAATCTTCCAGAGCTTCCTGCTTCCTTACAAATTCATTGTGAGACTTTAGGCAAGGTATTTAACTCTCTAATCCATCTTCCTAATCACTAGCATGAGGATTTGGGACTCCATAAATTCCAAAAGTCCTTACAGTAATACAAAACTCTGTGTTAGTTGCAATTCTGGCATCTAGTGATGCAGTCCTTACATGAACCTAACTGTGGGAAGAGCAGGGGTGAAGCTGACTTCAGGGATGCCTGGCTCATCTGACCACGTGCTGTCTCCCCGCTCTGCTTTCTGGATGTTGGCTGTAGAAACTAGCTTCTCAGTGAAACTAAAGAGGCAGCCCCTGACAGCTTCAAAGCTCACATGCCTCAGATTCTAAAGGAAAAGGATGCAATGGCTCCTTCTCAGAATCCATTTCTAAGATCTGGAAGAAGGACTCTCATTAATCAGGCTTGGTTTGCACGCCTGCTCTTGGTTTGTGTGACCAGATGGTAGAGTCTAACCAGAGAAAGGGTGTCACACAGGCATGGCCACCTGGGAATTGTGAGGCAGTCAGCCACCCCCGCTGTGAGCAATACAGCTCTAAGATCTAGGGCGCCTCAGTATGTGATGTGGGCTTTACTCATTCGGCTGCAGGCTTTTATTTTTGTGAATCCCAGTGAGGTATGGGGTTTGGTGGGAGATACAAACACTACTTAGGACTGAGCGCCTGCATTCAGGGAGCTTACAATTTAGAGGTAGAAGCAGTTAGTCATAGACGTGATAATGATCTGAAATCCTAAAGTATATGAATATAGAATTGAAAGCATGAATTGATTTAACAGTTTTTGTCCGGCATTTTGTCCCAAATCATATCCCCAAACCACATTTGGCTTGAAACATCATTGATAAATATTAAAACTGACATTTATTTCTTTGAATTTTTGGTCTTGATCTTTTTTTCTTGGATGTTGAGTGTGTTGGCATATAGACAGAATTTTCCTTTATAAACTTATATTATTGTACTGAAACATATTTTGTATTTAGCAATAAAGAGGACAATATGACCCTTTGGTCATACACTTCATGTGCATGAAAGTGAAAGTTGCTCAGTTGTGTCCGACTCTTTTCGATCCTGTGGACTATACAGTCCATTGAATTCTCCAGGCCACAATACTAGAGTGGGTAGCCTATCCCTTCTCCAGTGGATCTTCCTGACCTGGGAATTGAACCAGGGTCTCCTGCATTGCAAGTGGATCCTTTACTTGCTGAGCTACTTGAAGTGAAAGAAAGTGAAAGTCGCTCAGTCCAGTCCGACTTTTTGTGACCTCATGGACTGTAGCCTGCCAGGTTCATCTGTTCATAGAATTCTCCAGGCCAGTATACTGGAGTGGGTAACCGCTCCCTTCTCCAGGGGATCTTCTGAACCAAGCTCTCCCACGTTGCAGGTGGATTCTTTAACATCTGAGCCACTAGGGAAGCCCATGTACATATCTTATATAACCTGGAAAAAAAAATCCATTTTCTCCTTAGAATCTGGCTTATCTTAAAATTTATCTGAAATTCAGATAGCATTTTGTGTATTAATTTATATTGTATTGACAATTAGATTGTTGAAAATTTTTAAAAAGCTTCAGCTGATCAAAGTGTCAGCCTTTGGTTCATCATACAAAGCAACTTCTTGGTTTTATAATCTGAAGCACATGCATATTAAGTAGAGAAAACTAATTACAGTAAATCCTGGTAATAATCTGATGTTTCAAGAATGACACATTGTTATTTCTGAATTTATGTGTAACACTGTTACATAAGGGTCTTATTTTTAAATTATTTTAGTCTTGTTGGCCTCTGCTTCTTTGATGATTAAATTAGTGATGATTAAACTAATGATTTAATCTGATGATTAAACTATTGACTTAATTAGACTTTATTTAACTAAATTTTCTGCTTAAGTCATGTTAAAGCTTTTGAGTGCATTTAAATTTTTTTACACTTTTATTTATTTTACTTCCTAAACTAACAATTCTCAAAAGGCTACAAAAAAGTAGAGATAAATGTATAGTGTAACCCACATATCAGTCACCCAGCTTCAATAATTCTCAATATATGGTAAGTTTTGTTTATTAAATACTTCCACATAATTCTGGTGTTTTGTTTATTAAATACTTCCACATAATTCTGGTCTGGATTGTTCTGAAGCAAATCTTAGTCATTAAAACATTCTGTCAGTATGTTATTAATAGGATGTAACTGTAAATTATAAGACATTATTTTTTAGTTTTTATAAACAAAATAACATTATCATATCTTAAGATAGCACTTCTTTAATTCATCAAGTTACCCAGTCAAAATATTTGCAATTTTTTGGAAAAATCAATGAAAACTAATTGAGTTAATTTACATAAGATAATGTCACTACATATAAGTATGCAATTTGATGACTTTTGAAAAATGTGTAGGCTCATATAATTATTGTTACAATCAAGATATATAGCACATTTCTATCACTCCATAATTTTTCCCCATGCATTTTTACTGGCTGGGGTATATGATAGGTGCATGTTTAATTTTTAAGAAATAGTTATGGAGTTTTCCAAAGTGATCATATCATGTTACTGTCCTGCCAGCAGTATATGAGAGTTTTAGTCTCACCAACACTGAAGTGGTTGAATGCGTTTTATGCCCTTCTCCTTGTGGACAATCCATATAGATGTAGTTAGTGGTTTATACATAATTTGCTTAATTATTTTTCTTGGAATTTTTACTGCAATAGGCAATAACAATTTACATACCTCAGGGATGATAGAAGGTCACTTCTTGTCTTCAGAAGTAGGATATATCCATCCTAATAAGTGGAACGCTGTGCAGTGCTTAGTTGCTCAGTCGTGTCCAATTCTTTGCGACCCTATGGACAGCAGCCCACCAGGCTCCTCTATCTTGGGGATTCTCCAGGTAAGAACACTGGAGTGGGTTTACATGCCCTCCTCAATAAGTAGAATATAATTGTCTAAATGACTACTAAAGTCATTCTAATGGCTTTCTTAAAATGTATGTCCTTTTTTCATTGTAGAGTAAGTGACTCTTTAAAAATTAAATGCAAATCCTTAATATTACAGGGATTCAATCCACAACCATTAATGAATGCCTGTGCTATACAGAGAATTGTCTTAGGGCCAAGAAAATTCAAATCTTGGCATTATAATCTAGCTAAGGAATGTATTTGGAGAAATGAAATGTGTCCTTATGTAGCAAAACAAAACAAAAATAAGATAGTAGGGGTATAGGATGTTATGCAAACACATAGCAGGAACACCCAGCCCAGCTTAAGGTCCCAGAGCAGTGGAAACCTAAACTGAGAATTGAAAGGTTAGTACTAGTGATACTTAGCCTTGTAAAAACAAATTCTGGTCAGAGGACATACACACAAGCTTTGAAGTAAAAGAGAGGGTGGCAAAACCACCAGAACAACAGCCTAGAGATGAGGTCCTCTGAGGGAGAGGTTTAGGAAGCTGATACCAGAAGAGGTTAACCTGGGAGAAGATTAGCAGGACAGAGAGGAGGGGGCTGGTCACAGAGCTTTAGGAGCTGAATTCACAAAGATTACTGATTAACTGGATTTGAGGAACAAGGGAGAGAGGGGACATCAAGGGTCATTTTAGAATCTGGCTTGGAGCCCTGGGTAGATGGTACCACTTATGGAGAAAGAAAACATGGGGAGGGTTTGTGCTCCTGAAGAGATGCAGATTGAGGGTACAGCAGTATATAGATTCTAACCTCATACCAACAGGCAAAAACAGGGTCCTTCCAAAGAGGCTCAGAAGCATCTGCCAGAGGAAGGAAGAAAAACTAGGACAGAATACTTTTTAAAATTCTAAGGGAGAAAATATTTCAAAAAGGATAGTGTGGTCATGGTGTCAAATGTGACAAAGAGGTAAATTAAGTTAAAAACAAAAAAACTTCCCGTAGGATTTTGTGGTAAGATGTAGCTGGTGACCTTGGCAAAAGCACTTTCAGTGGTGGCCAGGGCACAATCCAGATACAGTGAGTTGAGGAATAGGAGATAAGGAATTGGGACTGTGGATGTAGACAGCTCTTTTAAGAAGAATGTTGGTGAAAGGAGGGACAAAGATAAGGCAGAAGCAGCTCAGGAAGATGCCAGGGTGAGGGACAGTTTGTTTATACCTGAATGTTTTATCTAGTACAGCGGAAATGAGTGTGTGAAACAATGATGATGGGAAATAGAGGAGAAAGGTTGGAGATACTGAAGGGAAAGGGGTGCAGTCAATAGCAGGGCCTCTGAGAAGGTAGAAATGGGATGCGTGGTGCTGGATAAGAAGCCCTCTTAACTGGAAGGGAGACAACAGCTTCAGTGTCAGCTAGGAATGCTTTCCCTTGCAATAACAGAAAACCCAGCTACTAAGAGTGCCTCACACTTGCGGAGGTTTATTTTTCTCAAGTGACCGTGTTTCTCTCAGGGAAGCAACCGCTGGCGTGGCTTCTGCACTCAGGGACAGGGTGCACCTCGCTGAGGTCCACTGAGAGGGCGGACCTCCCTGCGTTCTCTTTTCCCTCTCAGGCCACGAGCAAGGCGGGAGGAAGGGGAAGGCTGGCTACGCTTCAATCAGGGAAGTGCTTCCAGAGGCCGCCAGGATCCCTCTGCTTACATCTCATTGGCCAGTGCTAGGTCACATGACCATGCGTCACTCCAAGAGAGGCTGGGAAAGCTTTCCTCTTCTCCAGTAGAAGAAATCACAGACTTGATATGGCAGCTGGATCAGCCAGATGGCAGCGTCTACCACAGAGCATGCAGGTGAAGGACTTCCCATCTGATACTTCTGTTTTCTTTGAACTTGGAAATGAGATCATCTGTTCAAAGAGTAATGGAACTTTTGAGAATGATAACAATGTAAATACTGCCTTTGGAGCTTTGGAGAAATTGAGGACTGATAATTTTTAGCACCAGTGAGGTCCAGTTGAGATTAGAGACCCTGAATTGGAAGCGCACAACGAGGGGACATCAGGAAGTTGTTCTTCCCTGTGTATCCCGCTTTTAATGCATAGGAAATGATTGCCCTATTTAATGATTTGTATTTTGAATTCAGTTTATATGAAATTCATATATCTTTTAAAATTTATACTGTATACATCATTACCTCCTTGTTTTAGGTATGTCTATTATAGATTTGCATATCGTTGTAGGAGATTAATAATATATACATTTCTGTGGAATTTTTTCCACAGCTTTTAATTTTGATAGTTTTCACATCTATAGATAAATGTAAAGACTAGTAGAGTGAATACCTTTGCCATCCTGTAACATTCAGTAATTAACACTTTCCCTCATATCCTGTCTCCTTTCTGTTTTTTTTTTTTAAATGTCTTTTTCTTTCTCTCTACACACATAGGTACACACGTAGACACTTACTTTTTTCCCCTGAATTATTGAAACTTAAATTGTAGACACTGTGACACTTCAGCCCTACACATGTCAGCCCGCAGCTCTGGGACAATCTCCTACTAACTACAGCAGTGTAACTGCACCCTAGAGAATTAACATCAATATCATGTCTAATCTTTTGTATGTATTTACACTTCCCAGTTGTTCTTAAAGTGTCTTTCAACCTAAATATACTAAAGATACTTGAAAGCTGTATCTATTTTGAACCTCTAACAGGTTCAGTAGCAGGCTTAATGTTGCAATTTTGTTGCCATTTGTCAGAGCCTTTCCATAGTCTTCCTAGGCTTTCATTTTATATGCACATATCAATTTACAGTATCTTATATATGTGTATATATCTAAAACTTATAGGAATATATTTCCAACATACTTTAGCAGTATCCTCCTATTTCCCAATTTAATGATCAGCCTTTCCATCTTCCATCTGTTGCTATGGGTGAGTATTATGTGTTATCAGCCTCATCACATAAATTATCAGCTTTATATCTTCAATAAGCTAATTAAAGTCTACATTTCAGTATATATTATAAACTGCTGTTTTCATTGTTTAGATGGTAAATTGTGACTTAGTGTTTGTCCAAGTGAATAAAGTAGCTATTTTGTGGGTTCATTAGAACTTCCCATAAAACCTAATCTAGTGATTGGGAGGAAAGCATGTCATATAGAAAATCAATTTACTCTAGGTAAAATTGCAAATACTAGTGATTAATGTGCCCTGGACAAAGGATACTCTAGGAAAAAAACTGGGTTTCCCTAATATAATATATTAATTATATATTAATATATAAACAATAATATTGTTAATAATATTAATAATATTGATAATTGTTTAAAATAATAATAATATTATTATATTTAATATATTAAATATATATTTATTTATATATACATAAATATATTTATATATAAATATATATAATAAATATATATTTATAAATATACATTTATAGATATATAAAAATAAATATATAAAAATATAAACATAAATAAATATAAATGTATATATAATATATAAATATATATAATAAATAATATATAAATAAATATATAAATATAAATATATAAGATAAATTTTAAATAAAATATAAAAATATATTTATATTTATATAGATATATTTAAATATATATTTTATATATTATATATATTTATATATATAATATATGTTACATAGATATTATATATTTAATATATCAAACAATATAATATTAATATAGTAATATAATAAAAATAATATATTAATATATATTATATATATTATAATCCTAGATATAATACAAACACAATTCCTTATCAAGGAACTGGAATTCTAAAACAACATTGAAATGCACATGTAAATAAAAGACTTGGTAAGGAAACGAAGTCTGTACATTGAGGCTGTCTGCCAAATGCATAGGTAGGATTGAGGATATTTAAAAAGGAACATGTTCCTTGACTTAGATTGTCTCCTTTTAATTTTAAAATTTTGTCCCATTTTCTCCATTTTCTTTGCCATGTCTCCTTTCTCCCTGACTGTTAATGCTGGGGAATCCCAAGTTCTGCACCGTGGCCCTCCCCTCTTCTCTAGCTATGTTCCACCCTTAAGTGAGGGATTCTTAACCTAGAGTCCACAGGTCTGGTCTCTGTGATCTTGAAAGGGAAACATTTCTTTATTTTCATGAACCTCTAGATGAACTCTTGCATTTCCTGAAATCGTGAATATAGACAACCAAACCACGGCAATATCAGCTAGATCTGTGAGTTTATTTGCTAATAAAAAATTGCAGATATTTCCATCTCATTATAGTTGTTACAGATATCTTGAAATATTTATGCATATGACTTCTTTGAAGTGACTGTGATTATTTTGCTCACTGTTAGATCTCATTATTTAGTGTGTCAATTAAAATATTGGTTTACTACTGTGTAACTTTTAAGATGTTTTGATGACTTGTTTTATTATAATTGGCTTTCTTTATATCAATTATATATACCAAAACATATTTAAGATGTATTTTATTCTGTGCATTTAAAATGTCATTCAGGGAAGGAGTCTGTGGGTTTTAACAAATTTTCAAAAGGGTTCATACACAAAAACCTTTAAGAGTCTATACCCTAAATGTCGCTAATGTCACAGCTTTAAATATTATTGAAAGTTCATGCTTCTCAATTTATATTTCTTGCCACAATCTCCCTTTTTAGCTGCTAAACTCACATCTCAACTGCTTCGCAACATTTCCTCTTGGATGTTTAATTAGTGCCTCCACCCTACCCTGTGAAAAACTCAGCTCCAGGAGCTCACTCTAGACCTGCCTCTCACAGTACCCTGCTCAGTAAAGGGCAGCTCCATTTTTCTGGGTGCTCAGGCCCCAACCACAGAGTCACCCCGCATGCCCCTCTTTCACGAGCCATGTCTGATTTAGTGGCAGTTTGGCTGATGTGTCATCTAAGGCGTGCAGGGCCTAACTAACCACTTCTCACCAGTTCCACACTGCCCATCCTGGTCCAAGCTGTCACCTCGTCTTGCCTGGATCTTTGCAGCAGTGTCCCAATAGCACTTCTTCCACCACGGAGTACCTGCCCCCAGCATGAACACGTGTGCACACACTCACAGTTATCAAAACAGCAGCCAGAATGATCCTGTTACAACATATTTAATCAGATGGCGCTGCTCTCCTCTTTGGAATTCTCCATGGCTGCCCTACTCAAAGTAAAAGTCAAAGTCTCCATAGTGGTCCATGAGGCCCACAGAATTTTGCCCCTGCCTAACACTGTGCCCTGGGCTTCCCTGGCAGCTCAGATGGTAAAGAATCTGCCTCCAATGCAAGAGACCTGGGTTCGATCCCTGGGTTGGGAAGATCCCCTGGAGAAGGGAATGGCAACCCACTCCAGTATTCTTGCCTGGAGAATCCCATGGACAGAGGAGGCTGGTGGGCACAGTCTATGGGATCAAAGAGTCAGACGTGAGCTGCTAACACTTTTGCTTCACTTAACACTGTGACCAGGTCTTCTTATCATCCCTCACACACACCAAATGTGCTTCCCCTCGCGCATTTGGCATTTGCTATCATCTCTGCCTGCAGGGTCTCTTTATCTGGATGGCTTTTTCTCTCAAGGATAAAATAGCAGTTCCTTCTACCACATTCCTCATCACCTTTTCCACGCTTTAGTCTTCCCCATGGCACTATCACTCTCTGATGAAGTAATTACAAATTACAAATTGATTGCTTTTTATAGCCTCTCTCTCACTGCCATATCCTCAATGACTAGAACAATGCCTGGCCCCTGAGGGTACTCAATAAATATTTGTTGAATAAATAATTTCTTCTGTTTCACAGAGATTTTTCACTATCTCCAGGAGATGAAGACTATGAAGCTTTTAAAATAAAATATTCAGAAACACTGTTTTAAATCAAACACACTTAAATTAAACACACTAGTACAAGTTGAGTAGTAATGTTTTACTCAAGTTTATATTAGAGTATAGGATTTTCATACATAAGATTTATTTATTCATACCAACTATTTTTCTAATGATTAAAGCTATGATATAGGACCTTATCTGGGGTCTTATTAAGAAAAGTCTTAGCAATGTGAGTAATTTAAATTTGGTGTCCTGAAAATGTAGTTAAATTTTAAGTTAAAGATATCCCCCCAGACACACAAAATTAAAGGAAAATATATGGTTACATTCAGCCCATTGCTATTTTAGAAATCTAGGCTGCTTATAGAATTATGTCTCAAGGGAAAATTTTTAATGAAATCTTGTTCATTCTGAATTTTTATGTGAACATAAAAAACATTTTTTTATTGTGGCTTATTAATATTTACATTATAATTGCAGCAGGAAGCATTAATGACCACTTGTGATATTCCCTATGCTTTCTTTGATTCCAACCTGTTCAAGCTAGAGCAAAACAGATAATTAGGTTATGTAACTCTGTGATCTCTTCCAAGTCTAATATTCTGTGATTAAATGATGTCAATGAGTAATAAGCTGTTGGAGAAATAGGATTATACCTGTTTGGGAAGAAGTGATAAACCATGCTTTTTGTTCACTCTTACTCGTTTTCTTTGAAATAACAAGTGCTAAAGTATAGGAAACATAAAAGTTCTTTACTTGAAGTTTTCAAAAAGTCCCTATCAGTGCTACATCCCAGGCCACCCAATTCTTACCATATCCTGTGCTAAACTCCAATCTAAATCACTGTCCTCTCTTGCCAGGACTGTTTTAAAAGCCTTCTAGCTTGCTAGAGTCGTCATCTTTGCAGCCCTGCACCTTTTCTCTACATAGGCTCCAGAATGAGCTTCCCAGCGATGGTTTCCCACGACCGTTAGAGCAGAAAACAAACTCCTTGTGTGGCCGATGCCCCTTCCTGCCCTGTGGCCTGCTGATCTCCCTGACCTCACCTCCCACGTCTCAGCCTCACTCCCTGCCTTCTTTCTGCTCCTTGAACACGCCAAGCCCAGGTCCCACATTCTCCCTGCTCAGTCCTGACATCCTCTCCTGATTTAGGTGTCAGATGGGCCTCTCCACAGAGGCTGTCTTCATCATACAACTGAAGTAACACCTCCATCACTCCTCTCCTGTACTCCCACTACTTTTTGTCATACAACTTACCACTATCTGCAATTACATTATTGATTTGTCATGTCTTTACCTTTTCTCAGAGGACAAGTGATTGTTATTGTTCATGATTGTTATCATTCACCACCACCTCCCCAGCACCAATGGTCATCGCAGATGCTCAGCACATTTATGTTCAATGATGGATGAATGAACTAGGTGCAGGTGACAGCAAATACTAACTGGCAGAGTGCGTCACTCAGAACCTCACTGAAAGGGAACCAAGTAGATACCTGCAAATACTTTCCCTCATTTATCATAGTTTGAATGTGTAATTCTAAGCCCTTCTTCTTTAATGTGATGACTGATGAAATAATTCCATATAATTAATTATCCTGATGCAGGTTAGCAAAAAATTTTTAAGGTGAGAATCAAAAGTCTAGGGAAAAAAGCCAGGAATAGGTATTAGCTTATAAATTTGAGTGTTAAACAGAAAACTGAGAGAATAAACTTTAGAAATAAACAATGTATTTTAAAGACCAACAATTTAGTAAAATTTGTAATGATGTTTGGTGGTAGTGGTTTATTCACTAAGTCCTGCCCAACTCTTGTGATCCAATGGACTGTAGCCTGCCAGGCTCCTCTGTCCATGGGGATTCTCCAGGAGAGAATACTGGAGTGGGTTGCCATTTCCTTCTCCAGAGGAGCTTCCTGATCCAGGAACTGAACCCAGGTCTCCTGCATTGCAGGCAGACTCTTCACCAACTGAGCTATGAGGGAAGTTCTCATAGCTAAAGTAATGATCTTTACGGTGTAGTTTCTAGAATGAGCAATGAAAAAAAGACTATGCCATCTTATCATTTTTAATTTTTTCCTCTTCTACTTTTTTTTTGAGATATAATTGACATACAGCAGTATGTAAGTTTAAGGTGTACAACATACAACATAATTATTTGACTTATGTGCATCATAAAATGATTACCACAATAAGCTTAATGAACATCTTCTCATACAAATACAAAATTAAAGAAATTGAAAAATACTTTCCCTTTGATGAGAATTCTTAGGATTTACTCTCTTAACAACTTTCATATTTAACATACAATAGTGTTAATTCTATTTATTATAATGTACATTATATCTCTATTTATTTATTTCATAACTGGAAGTTTGTACATTTCTGATTATGACAAATCTGATCTCTTTTTCTATGACTCTATTTTTGAAGTATAATTGAGCTACAACCCTGTTAGTTCCTATTATACAACACAATGATTTGATATTTCTATACATTTGAAAATGATCACTGGGGAGGAGGGTGATCCTCCCCAGTGGAGGAGGGGGAGACTAGACATAAGTCTAGTCAGCATACAGAGATGTTGTATATTTATATTCCCTGCACTGTACACTTCATAGCATGACAATACATTTCATATATTTTACAAGTGGAAGTCTATAGCTCTTATGTTGGTGCCATGTTATTTTAGATACAGAGAAAAAAATGAATTGGCATGGTGCACACACTGGATGTCATTCTTACATGCAAATGTTTCCTAATCATCAGTACCAAAACATGTATAGACCATACTGGGTTGTCTATATTTTTGGTTGTTAACAATACCTTAAAATATTAATTTGACATTTTTACTTTTCTCCATTTCTTTTTATTTTATTTATAAACAGTCATGAAACCCCACAGGCCTGGATAACAGCAGTCTGCAGTGGGGACCTACTGTCGGGAGTTTAAGCAGAGTTCAGTAACTATAGAGTATCTCACTAATAGGGGAAGAGGAAGACAAACCCTTGGTTGACCTTTGTTTCACATTAAAATGACCGGAGTTTGACACCAAAATGACAGCTGGTCAAAACAGCTTGAGATTTCAAAGTGCTTCAGGATATATAAATATTTTGACTGATCTCATAAGCGTGTTGGAAAACACTCTAAGAAAGGTCCTTGGTTTAATAGTTGGCTATGTTGTCCCCTTTTGTTTGGAGGAAAGTATCACCCTCCTCCCCAGAAAAAGTTTTATCTTCTGGATTTAGAGGAAGTAGAATAATTAGAATCATGTAGTTGACCTCAACAGAACCAAGACTGAAGATTAATACTGTGAATGTAAATTACTGTTTCATGCACAAACCTAGCCTCAAATTCCTGTCAATTGATAATAAGACAGTTTGCGCTTCAAATCAACTTTATATAATGAGATGTCAGTAGCAATAGTGTGTAGAAAGTTCATCACTAAAGTTTATTTTAGCTGTTTATTTTTCTACAACAGATGTATATCATGAACAGATCAACCCTCAACTCTAGTCTTGTAGTATTCCTAAGGGCACACCTACTCTCAAACCCCTTCTTTTACAATTGTCTTGACTTTTAAAAAATCCCCTTAAAGCTACTGTTTACTGTAAATGTGATATAATAGCTACGTGGGGCCTTCTGTGCAGTTTTCTGTGGGCAAGGAAACTTTGGGGTGACAGTGGGGGAGAATAGGAAGCAAGAATGATAAACAAGAGTCAAAATTATGTGTTTGTTATTGGACAGAATAGACTAACATTATCAGCAGTACAGAGTTCAGGCAGAAGCTTTCCCATGAAGTTTGTAACATTTCTAAAAGAGGGATTAGCATCAGTTGAAGAATCAGTTCAGCAAAGTGGAGTCTGACTAGGGTCAAACCATCAGGGTGTGGGTGCAGAGCGGAGGGCAGAGAGCAGCAATGCTTGTCTCCACAAGGCAGTGAGCAAAGAAGAGGGAGGCGGTGTGCATAGCATAGGCTGAGATGAGTGATTTTATTTCTATGTTTACTTTTAAATTCTTAAAAAATGCACAAGTTACCAAGTTCAAACAATACAACAGAAAATAGAATGAGAATTAAGTTAGCTTTACACCTTAAATCCAAGTACTTAGTTCTACTCCAGAAGGTTAAAACTTTCTTATAAACCTTGTATATGTATATGGACAAGAATTTATTTATAGCTGCTTTTTAAAAATCAAGCAATAGTGTTATATACAATATCTCCATTTTTCATACAGTTACAGTGCAAGTCATACTAAACATTGATTTCTTTTTTAACCCAATAGATTATAGTTTCCCTCCTCCTTATGTCCTCAATTCCTTGTCACAACCACATTATATTTTATCCTATGAATGTGACAGTCCCTTATGATGGACATTTAAGTTGTTTGCAGTCCTTTGGCCCTATAAACAGTGCTTCAGTCATAGCCTCGTATGCCTCAGTTCATATCTTTTTCTACTTCTGCTCAAAAATATTAGAATTGGTATAGAAAGATCAGAAAATAGAGTTGTCCGAATTAGATTGGTATATATAGGCCAGACCCGTTTATTCTGGGACAGAGAGAAATTAGAATTAGGTGGTATTGATAAGAGAATAAAGTTGATTTAGATTAATTGAGTTTCATTGCTCTGTAAGTTGATTTGAGGCAAAGAAAAATATGCTTCTGGATATTTTGGTGCTAATTTTCACAAAAATAAAAGTTTAAAGTTAGAGTAAGTAGCTAATGAAAGTGAGTAGACAGCAAATGTAATGATGGCTGTATAAATCTTTTAAAGGAAAGCAAGTTATTATTTGTAGATATTCCCTCACAGCATTAATTACTAATTTCAAAAATTATTAATAAAATAAGAAAAACTCATTGGTACATATAGGCAGTAAGCATGTCAAAATGTGAGCTCTATTACAAAATAAAGAAATAAAAAGCATGTGTGTACAATTTAGAAAAAATTATTTTAAATTATAATGCACAATGTTTGTATTTAAATAAATAAAGATACTTTTACATGGAGACAGTTTTAAATAATATTTTGAAGACTACTGGCATGTAAATATTCACATTATATTGTGAAATCAAATTTTATACTATCTACACACTATGTTATACTATCTACACAGAATCCTACGATAACTAAATCTGAGATATGTTCTCTACTTAATGGATTATATAGCTTCTTTAGGATATTTTGTGTTTCCCAAATGTGCTACAGAAGTCCTTTTTTTTTTTTAAAAGATTGAATAAAAAAAGAAAGACTGAAGAATGTAAAGATGGAGATACAGCTTATTTTTAATAAGAACTTTTCAAAAAATGTCTATTCCTTCTCTCAGAAGATGCATTCCTAGCTCCATCTACGTTTAGAAGAATACTTGATTCAGGATTTCTTAAGGACCTCACATTTCTATAGATTTTATGTTTTTGTCAATTGAATGTCACACTGAGATTCATTGTGAATGGTCTGAAACCCTCCACAATTTCTCTAGGTTAAGTCTATTACAAGTATGGACTGTCCTGAATGTACCTCCCCAGCCTAGACCTGCCTTCCAAGCTTCAGACCTGCATACCCAATGCCTCCACAACATCTCTGCCCGCGTATCTCCTCGGCAGCGCTAAGATAGCACGTGTTTGTCCTAAAGGAGCGCGAGGTCTTCCTTCAGTCTCACGTATCCCTTCCAAATCCCTCTCCCACACCCGCGTCACCTTTGACCCCAGGGTCAGTGCTCGTGCACAGCCTCACCCGGCAGGTCGGTCCCACCTGCACAGTGTGTGGGGCTCTGCCCCGCTCCATCTCCACTGCCACACCCAGCCATCCCAGCCCGGCTCACTGCTCTCCCTGAGTTCCCTCTTGGCCCCTTCAAGTCATTGCCACGTGCAGTGGACAGGACCTGTTCTCTTCATGAGAGAAATTCAAGCTACAACAAGATGCCGTTTTCCATCTATCAGACTGGTGAATTTTAAAAATTCTGATCATACCTTTGTTGGGAAGAGGGTTTCCCAGGTGACTCAGTGGTAAAGAACCCGCCTGCCAATGCAGGGGATGCAGGAGACGCGGGTTTGATCCCTGGGTCGGGAAGACTCCCCTCAAGTAGGAAATGGCAACCCACTCCAGTATTCTTGCCTGGAAAAATTCCATGGCCAGAGGAGCCTGATGGGTTCCAGTGTGTGGGGTTGCAAAGAGTTGGACATAACAGAGTGATAATAGGATAATAGGTGCTCAATACATTTATGGGAGTATAAATTAATTTGCTCACTTTGGGGAACAATAGCATTATCCATCAAAGTTAAAAGTATATAAAGCCTTTATGACCCAGCTGTTTATTTCTGGAAATTGATCCTTTAAGTATCTTACAGAAGGGCAAAATGATATATGCCTCTTCAGTGTGACATATGTGTATGTACATATATGTGTGTGTATCTCCTAAATATCTACAAAGGGAAAACTGATCTAAATAAAGACTTGTGAATGATATGCAATAGTGTACTATGCAGCTTTTGGTCAGCTCTAAGTGAGCTGTGTGAAAAGTGCTCTAAGATGGTTAAGGAAATAAAGCAAAATGCAAACAATGTATATATTTCAATTTTTGTAAAAAATAAAAAGAAGAAATAGTGTTTGATCTGGGACAGAGAAGTGGGTGGTTGTAAAACAGGAGTGAGATGAATTCTAATGAATACCCTAATTTTGAACCTGATATTGTATATAGTTTACACATTTAAGAGGCAAAAACATTTCTTTTAAATAGTCAAGGTACTGGGCACATGGCCCCTGCTAAGCATCCTTCTGTGAATTCCTTTGCATCTAGGAAAAAACCCAGTCCAGGACTCCATGCCTCCACTTGAGCCAACCTCTGTCCATCTCCCCAGGGGGCTTTGAGGATTTCTCTGAGCTCCCACTCTCCAGCCCTGCTTTCAGTTACTCTAACATGCCATGTTGTTAATTTTTTAAGAATCTCAGGAATGAGAAAGTACATGCATCTCTGTTTATATTGCACCTGAAATGCTTCTTTCCTTCTTCTACAGAGAAAATTCTCTGTATAAATTAAGTCCCCTTATTAGTCTTTCTCGTAGAAAGATGAAAGTACATATGTATTTGGGTTTTTTTCTCTAATATTTTTAGTTCAAGGATAATTACAATATTGTGTTGGTTTCTGCCATACATCAATATGAAATCAGCCATAAGATATTTGTTTGGATTTTAATTTCTGTCCTGTGCAGCACTTTTTATTCTATCAGGTTAAGGTAGTGGCAAAAAACATTTTGTTTAGATTCAAGAAATCTGAGTTCTGATCCTATGGCTGCATAATGATTGCTGTTGTCATTGTCCAGTTGCTAAGTCCTGTCCTACTCTTTGAACCCCACGGACTGCAGCACGCCAGGATTCCCTGTCCTTCACTATCTCCTGGAATTTGCTCAGATTCATGTCTATTGAGTCAGTGATGCTATCTAACCATCTCTTCTTTCTCTGCCACCCCTTCTCCTTTTGCCTTCAATCTTTCCCAGCATCAGGGTTTTCTCTAACGAGTCAGCTCTTTGCATCAGGTGGACAGAGTACTGGAGCTTCAGCTTTAGCATCAGTCCTTCCAATGAATATTCAGAGTTGATTTCCTTTAGGATTGACTGGTTTGATCTCCTTGCAGTTCGAGGAACTCTCAAGAGTCTTCTCCAGCACCACAATTGGAAAGTATAAATTCTTTGGTGCTCAGCCTTCTTTATGATCTAACGCTTACATCCATACTTGACTGCTGAAAAAACCATAGCTTTGACTATAGATCTTTAGTGGCAAGGTGATTGATGTCCTTGCTTTTTGACATGCTGTCTAGGTTTGTCACAGCTTTTCTTCCAAAGAGCAAATGTTTTTTAAATGTCATGGTTGAAGTCAGTGTCTGCATTGATTTTGGAGCCCAGGAAAATAAAATCTGTCACTGCTTTCACTTTTCCACTTCTATTTGCCATGAAGTGATGGGACTGGATGCCATGATCTTTGTTTTTAGAACACTGACTTTTAAGTCAGCTATTTCAGTCTCCTCTTTCACCCTCATCAAGAGCTCCTCTTCACTTTCTGACATTAGAGTGGTATCATATGCAAATAGCATATTGTTGATGTTTCTGCTGGCAATCTTGATTCCAGCTTATGAGTCATCCAGCCTGGTGTTTCTCATGATGTACTCTGCGTGTAACTTAAATAAACAGTGTGACAATGTACAGCCTTGTTGTACTCCTTTCCAAATTTTGAACCAGTCAGTTGTTGCATGTGAGGCTCTGTTGCTTCTTTACCTGCATACAGGTTTCTCAGGAGACAAGTCAGGTGGTCTGGTAACTGCAACTCTTTAAGAATTTTCCACAGTTTGTTGTGATCCACTCAGTGAAAGGCTTTAGCATAGTTGATGAAGCAGAAGTAGATGTTTTTCTGGCATCCCTTTGCTTTCTCTATGATCCAACGATTATTGAAAATTTGATCTCTGACTCCTCTGCCTTTTCTAAACCCAACTTGTACATCTGGAAGTTCTCAGTTCATGTACTGCTGAAGCCTAGTTTGAAGGATTTTGAGCATAACCTTACTAGCATGGGAAATGAGCACAGTGCATAGTAGTTTGAACATTCTTTAATTGCCTTTCTTTGGAATTGAAATGAAAACTGACCTTTTCCAGTCCTGTGGCCACTGCTGAGTTTTCCAAATTTGCTGGCATATTGAGTGCAGCACTTTAACACATCATCTTTTAGGATTTGAAATAGCTCAGCTGGAATTCCATCACCTCCACTAGCTTTATTTGTAGTAGTGTTTCCTATGGCCCACTTGACTTCACAGTACATAGTATAGAGTGAAATACACATAAATATTGAATGCAAGTGTACTCTGAATATAATTGAAATACACCAAAATATTGCATGCTTCTATAAAATAATTTTATTATGACTGAAAGTTTAATTAAGTTCTTTCTTCAGAGTAACTTAACTTTATGATTATTCTCCACAGTGTAGTTGTTAGAGTCCTTCCTTACTGTTTATGAATGTGTCAGATACCTAGATATTCGGCTAACATTCTCAGATATACTTAATACTTAATGTAGAGACAGGATATTCTGAAATGCCAAACCCCAATTTTTTTTATAATATTCTCTTGCCATGTTTTTATAAAGCAATTTTTTCCCCAATATTTCTGCAATTTAGATCATATAGCTATTTTCTCATTCTTGTTTTCAATTAAATTGTAAATCCACTAGGTGTTGAGTATGGGCAGAGAGAAAGAAAAAAAGATAGCTCATTTTTTTTTCTACTCTATATCTCAAATTAAAAGTTTCTATTTGAGAAGTCTCAAAATTTATGATTACATTTGGCTTTTGGAGGAAGAGGAAGATATCGCCATCAAAAAAACAAAACCCAAAAGAATCTTTTGCAATAAATGTTAAGATTTCTATTGGCTGTTAAAATAGTTAATCCTACAAATTGAATATTTAAATCAGAAGAATGTATTAAATAAATACAATTTGATTCAAAAATATGAAAATTGTTTGTCTTCTTATCTCTTACAGCTTTTTCAGCTGCAATAATAACTTGACTCCACTCCATGAGAATTTTTTTTTAAATGTGTATTTATTTATTTGAACTGAGTCTTAGTTGTAGCATGCAAACCCTTAGTTGTAGCATGTGGAATCTAGTTCCCTGACCAAGGATGGAACCCAGGACCCTTGCATTGGGAGCTCATAGTCTTAGCCACTGGACCACCAGGGAAGTCCCCCATGAGAATTTTTAATTATCAAATTATTCCTTCAATACTGGTTCCTACTTTCAAATTCTGGACATTGTTTAACCTGTGTTTTCTGAAGATCTCACTACACCCTACAGAGTGAGAAAATCAATCCTTTGTTAGAATGAGCCTCACTGGGGTTTGGGGTTACATTATAGTAATTTACAAATCCCTATGTTATAAGAAGGACATTTTTGTAATTAATTTTTTTTTCTCTTTAGCATATAGTCAGGCCGCAGTGCTTTGGAAGTTGTCCGAAAGTGCAAGTTTGCAAATGATAGGCTAAAGTCAGTCCTCTCTGTCGTTCCCTCAGTCCGGTTTTCTGGATGCGGGGAGGGCAGGGTGGATCAGGGATCAGAGGCCTCTCCCCCTGCCACATCTTGTTCGTATTCTCCTAGACTTGTGGCAGGTCTACCGAGGTTCTTGAACAGGAGGCTGGCATTATCTGAGACTCACCTGTGCTGACCCTGGATGAGTCAGACAGATGCATTGGCCCCTGGGGTTAAAGTTCTCAGGAGATAAATGGCATTATAAGGTAATAACATAATCCTGAGCTAGTCTATTTTTCCAGCTACTAGTTTGAGGGAAATTTTATTTGTTGACAAATAAAGGGGAGTTCTTCAGCATCACGAAACGTAGTCAGAGGAAGGCGGCCACTTCAGTCAGGCAACCAGACTCCCTAGTTCAGTTTCTCTTGGTACAGAAAACAATTCTCTGTTTTAAGAAAGTGAAGCGGGTTATTGTACTTTTGTGGAATTTTCTAGTTGTTTCGAGCTCTGTTCCCTTAGAATGAAATAAGGTATGATATGACCAGACTGCTGCTGCTTTACAGTATATATTTGTGTCAGTTTAATCAGGAATACATGGATTTTCTTTCTGTCTAAAAGTCAGATGAGTCAATAAAAGAGCCTCAGAATTGTCTGTCCCTAACTTGTCACCATTTCCCCAGAACTGCCCTTGTCCGAGTCTCCCAAAACCTTTATTTTGTTTAATACTGCGGTCTATTATTATCATCTCACTTGGAACCCGAGCCTCTTTTGACACCATTAGTCACTTCTTTAAATACTTTAATTGGCTCCCACAGCACTGCAGTTCCCTGGGGGACTCCTACCTCCCTGTCTGATAATCCTCCATCTCGTGTGCTGGATCTTCCTCTTCCTCTTCTAAATATGGCAGTGTTCCAGAGATGGTCTTTGGACCTCTCCTCATTTCTAGCTACACTTAGACCCACAATTATCTCATCCTATCTTTAACCTTCAGATACCACCTGTATGTTGAACTAAATACTAAGTCGCTTCAGTCCTGTCCAACTCTTTGTGACCCCATGGACTGCAGCCTGCCAGGCTCCTCTGTATATGGGATTTTCCAGACAAGAATACTGGAGTGGGTTGCTATCCCCTTCTCCAGGGGACCTTCCTGACCCAGGGATGGAACCTGCCTCTCTGCTGTATTGGCAGGCTGAAGCTTTACCCCTAGCGCCATCTACCTGAATGCTCAGTTCAGTTTAGTCACTCAGTCTTGTCTGACTCTGCAATCCCATGGACTACAGCACGCCAGCCTTCCCTGTCCTTCACCAACTCCCAGAGTTTGCTCAAACTCATGTCCATTGAGTCAGTGATGCCATCCAACCAGCTGATTCTCTGTCACCCCCTTCTCCTCCTGTCTTCAATCTTTCCTAGCATCAGGTCTTTTCTAAGGAGTCAATTTTTTCTGAAAGGTGCAAAGTATTGGAGCTTCAGCTTCAGCTACAGTCCTTCCAATGAATATGCAGGACTGATTTCCTTTAGGATTGACTGACTTGACTGCCTTGCATTCCAAGGGACTCTCAAGAGTCTTCTCCAACACCACAGTTCAAAAGCATCAATTCTTCAGCACTCAGCTTTCTTTATGATCCAACTCTCACATCCATCCATGACTACTGGAGAAACTATAGCTTTGACTAGACAGACTTTTGTTGGCAAAATAATGTCTCTGCTTTTTAATACACTCCCTGCGTTTGTCATAGCTTTTCTTTCAAGGAGTAAGCATCTTTTAATTTCATGGCTGCAGTCACCATCTGCAGTGATTTTGGAGCCAAAAAAATTAAAATCTATCACTGTTTCCATTGTTTCTCCATCTATTTGCCATGAAGTGATGGGACTGGATGGATGCCATGATCTTAGATTTTTGAATGTTGAGTTTTAAGCCAAATTTTTCACTCTCCTCTTTCACTTTCATCAAGAGGCTCTTTAGTTCTTCTTTGCTTTCTGCCATAAGGGTGGTGTCATCTGCATATCTGAGGTTATTGACATTTCTCCTGGTAATCTTGATTCCAGTTTGTGCTTTAATCCAGCCCAGCGTTTCTCATGATGTACACTGCATGTAAGTAAAATAAGCAGGGTGACAATATACAACCTCGATGCACTCCTTTCCGGAAAATTTTGAACCAGTCTGTTGTTCCATGTCCGTTTCTGACTGTTGCTTCTTGACCTGCATACAGATCTCTCAGGAGGCAGGTATGTTCAAGCTGGATTTAAAGCTGGATTTAGAAAAGGCAGAGGAACCAGAGATCAAATTGCTAGCATCTGTTGGATCACAGAAAAAGCAAGAGAGTTCCAGAAAAACATCTACTTCTACTTTCTTGACTACACCAAAGCCTTGGACTGTGTGGATCACAGAAAACTATGGAAAATTCTTAAAGAGATGGGAATACCAGACCAACCTACCTGCCTCCTGAGAAATCTGTATGCAGGCAAATCAAGAAGCAACAGCTAGAACCTGTATGCTAACGACTCTCAAATTAATTTTTCCAGCTTCTATGTTTCCCTCTACCCTCAAACTCATATATCAATTGTTTAATTAACAATCCCACTTGGATGCCTAGTAAACATTTCAAGCTTAACATGTCCCAGATGAACTCCACTCTACCGCCATCCAACCAACACCTCCTCTTCTCAGTAAATGACTGCTTCAAGCCAAAAGCCTTCGTATCATCCCTGCTTGCTCCCTTTTTCTCATGCCTCACAGTCCATCAGCAACAGCTCTGCACCTATGCCTTCAAAACATGCCAAAATTCTGTCCTCTTATCACCTCCACTCTTGCCACCCTAGTTGCAGCATAGCCTCAGTTATTGCAATAATCTCCTAACTGGTGTCCCTATGTCTACTCTCCACTGTCTTCCATTCCCAAAAGAGAATCGTCCTTTAAACACATAAGTCAGACCATGTCTGTGCATTGTCCACCTACTCAAATCACCTAGAGTAACAGCCAAGGTCCTTCAAATGTCTAGCCTCTGATCCACTCTCCAGCCATCTCCCAGGCATTCCCTCCGCTCCAGCCACACTGGCCCCCTTTCCAGGCTGCCTCGAGGTCTTTGCACATCCTTCTCCCTCTGACTCAGAGTCTCACTGCCTCTGTGTCACTTCAGGTCTCAACTCAAGAAGTCAGCTTTTCAAAGAGAACAACCTGGCAACCCTATTTAATGTTGCCTAAAACCCTCTAACATTTCCTGTCCCCCTACCCCGATTCATTTATCTTGAGGGCACTTATTCCTATCTGCCCTACTGTCTGTTTTACTTACTTATTTTTTATTACCAACACACTTCTGCTGCACTCCCACCCCTCACCCTCACCCCACACACTCAAGTATAAGCCCTTTGAGGGCAGAGAATTTTGTGTTCACTGTTGTACCCTTAGCACTGGAGGAGCGCTTGGTATAGAGTGAGCCCTTAATGTGTGTGCATGTGCTCAGTTGCTCAATCGAGTCCTACTCTTTTGCGACCCTATGGACTATAGCCCTCCAAGTTCCTCTGTCTGTGGGACAAGAATTCCCCAGGCAAGAATACTGGAGTGGGTTTCCATTTTCTCCTCCAGGATATCTTCCCAACCCAGAGACTGAACCCATGTCTCCTGCATTAGCAGGTGGATTCTTCACCACTGAGCCACCTGGCAAGCCCAGGCCCTTCATAAATATTTGTAAAATGAACTCGCATTTTAAAAAAGTTTGTATTGTTACATACCCTAATGACTCTAATGTGATAGGATGGAAACAATGTTAACAGGCAAAACTGTAACACTGTGAACTTTCCTGTGTTTGAACTATTAAGGTAAGATTAACTGAACATCCACTCTGTGCCAGGACTTATTTAGCACTAAGCATAGAGAGATGAGTAAAACATAGCCATGTGCTCCATTTAAAATTTTATTTTGTGTCCAAAAAAAGAAAAAGTATATACCCTTTATATCAAAAACATAAAAAGTAATAAACTCTTGTATGCCTACCTCATACCTGAAGAAAGAAAACATTACCAGCACAGGTAAGCTCTCATTTTACTCTTCTCAACTGCATCTCCTTCCTTGCTGCCAAAGGGAACTGCTATCCTGAATTTGGTGTTTATTATTCCCATGCATTTTACAAATACTTTTGCTACATATGGAATCCTAAACCACACATAGCATTGTTAAGTTAAAATACTGTCAAAACACAAGTCTTTGGCTTTTCTCAGTGTTGTTTATGAGATTCATCTGTGTTGATACACATAACCATTTATTTTCACTGCTTTATAGCTTTCCACCTTCTTATCCATTCCCCTGTTAGTGGACATTTAGGTTATTTCTAGGGTTTTGATATTATGAGTATTGTTGCCTTAACTCGAGACCAGTTCTGCCCAATAGAAATGCCTGTACTGATGGAAATGTCTCATATCTGGATGTTACAGTAGCATAGCTCTAGCCACACATGGCTCCTGAGCATTTGAAATATGGCTAATCTGGGTGAGGGATCTTATTTTTTTAATTTAATTTAACTTTAAATAATGTGGTTTGTGGCTACTGTACACCATAGTTCTGTACTATATTTGTCTCTTTGGGTACATATCAGAATTTATCTAGGGTGGTAATTCTCAGTACCGTCAAACATCACAAATTTATTTTGTGTCACCCCATTTACAATCTTGAAATGAAATTCATAAATAATTTAACTTATCTACACACAGTAAAAAATCAAATGTAATGTATTTACTGTGATATAAGAAAGTTAACTTAAATAAAACAGTAGGTATTTCAATATGTTAATGGCCACAGATACATGGTAGTACATTAGGAGACGAAATGAAGTCACCTACAAGTGCAGACCCATAGAGGCTTGTGATGTTGGAAACTCAACTTTCAAAAAACTAAGATTGTGGCATCCAGTCTCATCACTTCAGGACAAATAGATTGGGAAACAATGGAAACAGTGATAGACGTTATTTTCTTAGGCTCCAAAATCACTGTGGATGGTGACTGCAGCCTTGAAATTAAGACACTTGCTCCTTGGAAGAAAAACAACGACAAACCTAGACAGTGTATTAAAAAGCAGAGAGATTATTTTGTGTACAAAGGTCCATATAGTCAAAACTATGATTTTTCCAGTAGTCATGTGCAGATGTGAAAGCTAGACAAAAAAAAAAAGAAAAAGGCTGAGAGCTGAAGAATTGATGCTTTCAAAGTGTGGTGCTGGAGAAGACTCTTGAGAGTCCCTTGGACTGCAAGGAGATCAAACCAGTCAATCCTAAAGGAAATCAGTCCTAAATATTCATCAGAAGACTGATGCTGAAGCTGAAGCTCTGATACTTTGGCACCTGATGGGAAAAGCCAAGTCATTGGAAAAGACCCTGATACTGGGAAACAACAAAGGCAGGAGGAGAAGGGGACCACAGAGGATGAGATGGTTAGATGGCATCACCGACTCAATGGACATGAGTCTGAGCAAGCTCTGGGAGACAGTGAAGGACAGGGAAGCCTGGCGTGCTGCAGTCCGTGGGGTCACTAAGAGTCAGACGCGACTGAGCGACTGAACAGCAACAGCAACAGCCCATCACATGGCAGACACCAGAAGCAAGAAGAACTACAGCCCTGCAGCCTGCATAACACACACTGTAAACACAAAAGTGTAAAGAGAATGAGACAGCAGAGGAATGTATTCCAGACAAAGGAACAAGGTAAAACGCCAGAAGAACTATTAAGTGAGCTGTATAGGCAATTAAGGGTTATAGGCAATCTATCTGAAAAGGAATTCAGAGTAATGAGAGTAAAGATGATCTAATATCTTGGAAAAATAATGGAGACATAGACTGAGAAGATACAAGAAATGTTTAATGAAGAACTAGAAGATAAAAAGAACAGGGTAAAACAATACAATAACTAAAATGGAAAAGCACTATAAGGAATCAGTAGCAGAATAAAGGAGGAGATTTATTTAGCTGGGAAATTGGTATAAATCACTGTCATGGAACAGAATAAATAAAAAGGAATGAAATAAAATGAAGACAGTTTAAGAAACCACTAGGATAATAGTAAGTGCACAAAAATTCATGTAATAGGGCTCCCAGAAGGAGAAGAAAAAAGGAGCCTGAGAAAATAGTTGAAGAGATAATAGTTGAAAATTTCCCTAACATGGGAAAGGACATAGTCACTCAAATCCAGGAAGCACAGAGAGTCCCCTATAGGATAATCCCAAGGAGGAACTTGCAGAGACAAGGTTAATCAAATTGACAAACACTAAAGACAAAGAAAAAATATTACAAGCACAAAGGAAAAGCAACAAATAACATACAAGGGATTCCACATAAGGTTATCAGTTGACTTTTCAGCAGAAGCTCTGCAGGCCAGAAAGGAGTGGCATGATATATTTAAAGTGATGAAAGGGAAAAACACGCTCTACTGTAGGAAGAATACCTGCAACCAAGAATACTCTATTCAGCAAGGTTCTCATTCAAATTCAATAGGGAGAAATCAAAAGCTTTACATGTAAGAAAAAGCTAAGAGAATTCAGTACCACCAAACCAACTTACAGCAAATAGTAAACAAACTTCTCTAGGCAAAGAAGAGAAGGCCACAACTAGAAACAAAATGACAAATGAGAAAACGGACCAGTAAAGGCAAACATATAGTAAAGATAGGAAATCATCCACACACAAATATGATAGCAAAGCCAGCAATCATGAGAAGAGTAAAAATTAGAATTGCACTTGAAATTAAGAGACCAGCTACTTAAAATTATCTTGTGTGTGTATATATATATAGACTGCTATATTAAAACCTTGTGCTAACCACAAACCAAAAATATACAATAGCTATACACACACAAAAGAAACAGGAATCCAAACAGAACACTAAAGATACTTATCAAAGCACAAGAGAAGAGAGCAAAAATGGAAGGGAAGGAAAAAGACCCACAAAAACAAATCCAAGACAATTAATGACGTAGCAATAAGAACATGTGTGTGTGTGTTAGCTGCTTAGTCGTGTCCGACTCTTTGCAACCCCATAGACCACAGCCCACCGGGCACCCCCGTCCCTGGGATTCTCCAGGCCAGAACACTGGAGTGGGTTGCCATTTCCTTCTCCAAAAGGAACTATAGAAAGAAAGAAAGAGAAGTCGCTCAGTCATGTCTGACTCTTTGCGACCCCATGGACTGTAGCCTACCAGGCTCCTCCATCCATGGAATTTTCCATGCAGGAGTACTGGAGTGGGTTGCCATTTCCTTCTCCAAAGCAAAGAGAACATACATATCAGTAATTACTTTAAATACAAATGAATTAAATGCTCCAACCAAAAAACAGACTAGCTGAATGGATACAAAGCCAAGACTCATAGGAATTATGTCTCCAAGGGATCCACTTCATATCTAGGGACACATACTGACTGGGAGTGAAGGGACAGAAAAAGTTACCCCATGCAAATAGAAAAAAAAAAAAAAAGCTGGCGCAGCAATACTCATTCAGACAAAACAGACTTTAAAATAAAGACTGTTACAAGAAACAAAGACATTACATAATGATCAAGGGATGGATCCAAGAAGAAGATATAACAACTGTAAATATATATGCACCCAATATAGGATTACCTCAATATATAAGGCAAACATTAAGAGCCATAAAAGGAGAAATTGTTTGTAGCACAATCATAGTGGGAGACTTTAACACCCCACATCAGTGGACAGATCATCCAGACAGAAAATCAATAAGGAAACACAGGCCTTAAATGACACATTAGACCTGATGGAATTAATTGATATTTATATATAGAACATCTTGTCTATTTTTATTATAGAACATTCCATCTGAAAGGATCAGAGTACATGTTCTGAAACATTCTCCAAGAGGTATCACATGCTAAGTCATAAAGCAAGCCTTGCTAAATTTAAGAAAATTAAAATCCTATCAAGCATCTTTTCTGACCACAAAGCTATGAGATTAGAAATCAACCACAAGAAAAAGAAAACATAAACACAAACACAAAGAGGCAAAACAGTATGCTACTAAACAACCAATGGCCTACTGAAGAAAGCAAAGAGGAAATGGAAAAAAAATAGAGACAGATAAAACAAAAACATGATGATTCAAAACCTATGGGATGCAGCTAAAGCACTTCTAAGAGGGAAATTTACAGCAATACAGTCTAACCTTAAGAAACAAGATAAAGCTCAAATAAGCAAGCTAACCTTAAACCTAATGCAATTAGAGAAAGAAAAAGAAAGAAAACTCAAAATTAGTAGAAAGAAAGAGATCATAAAGATCAGAGCAGAAATAAAATAGAGACAAAGACAATAGCACAGATTAAAGAAACTAAAAACTGGCTTTTTGAAAGGATAAAAAAAAATTGATAAAACTTTAGCCAGACTCATCAAGAAAAAAAGGGAGAGGGCTCTAGTCAATAAATTAGAAATGAAAAAGAAGAAATTACAACTGACACCACAGAAACACAAAGGACCATGACTACAAGCAATTGTATGCCAATAAAATGGACAACTTAGAAGAAATGGATAAATTCTTAGAAGTACAATCTCCCAAGACTGAACCAATATGAATAGACAAATCACAAGTACTGAAATTGAACTGTGATTTAAAAACTCCCAGAAAACCAAAGTCCAGGACCAGATGGCTTCACAGGTAAATTTTATCAACCATTCAGAGAAAGGTTAACACCTATCCTTCTGAAACTCTTCCCAAAATTTTCAGAGGAAGGAAAACTCCCAAACTCTTTCTATGTGGCCACCATTACCCTGATATCAAAACCAGGCAAAGATACAACACAAAACAAGACAATGACAGACGTACATCACTGATGAAACTACATGCAAAAATTCTCAACAAAATACTTGCAAACTGAGTCTAACCATACACTAAAAGTATCATTCACCATAATCAACTGGTATTTATACCAGGGATACAAGCATTTTTCAATATCTGCAAATCAATCAGCATGATATACCACAAAAATAAATTGAAGAATAAAATCCATATGATTATATGATCCATATGATTTTGCATCAATAGATGCAAAAAAAAGCTTTTGACAGAATTCAACACCCATTTATGATTTAAAAAAACTCCAGAAAATGAGCATAGAGGGAATATGTACTGTGCTTAGTTGTTCAGTCATGTCCAACTATTTGAAACCCCCTTGGACTGTACCCCCCAGGCTTCTCTGTCCATGCAGATTCTCCAGGCAAGAATACTGGTATGGGTTGCCACACCCTCCTCCAGGGGATCTTCCCAACCCAGGGATCGAACCCAGGTCTCCCTCAATGCAGGTAGATTCTTCTCCATCTGCACCACCAGGAAAGCCCAAGAATACTGGAGTGGGTTCAGTTCAGTTCTGTTCAGTTGCTCAGTTGTGTCCAACTCTTTGCAACCCCATGAATCGCAGCACGCCAGGCCTCCCTGTCCATCACCAACTTCCAGAGTTTACTCAAACTCATGTCCATCGAGTAGGTGATGCCATCCAGCCATCTCATCCTCTGTCGTCCCCTTCTCCTCCGGCCCCCAATCCCTCCCAGCATCAGGGTCTTTTCCAATGAGTCAATTTTTTTGCATGAGGTGGCCAAAGTACTGGAGTTTCAGCTTCAGCATCAGTCCTTCCAATGAACACCCAGGACTGATCTCCTTTAGGATGGACTGGTTGGATCTCCTTGCAGTCCAAGGGACTCTCAAGAGTCTTCTCCAACACCATAGTTCAAAAGCATCAATTTTTTGGTGCTCATCTTTCGTCACAGTCCAACTCTCACATCCATACATGACTACTGGAAAAACCATAGCCTTGACCAGACAGACCTTTGTTGGCAAAGTAATATCTCTGCTTTTTAGTATGCTATCTAGGTTGGTTATAACTTTCCGTCCAAGGAGTAAGCGTCTCTTAATTTCATGGCTGCAGTCACCTTCTGCAGTGATTTAGGAGCCCAAAAAAATCAAGTCTGACACTGTTTCCACTGATTCCCCATTTATTTCCCATGAAGTGATGGGACAAGATGCCATGATCTTAGTTTTCTGAATGTTGAGCTTTAAGCCAAATTTTTCACTCTCCTCTTTCACTTTCATCAAGGGGCTTTTTATTCCTCTTCACTTTCTGCCATAAGGGTGGTGTTATCTGCATATCTGAGGTTGTTGATATTTCTCCCCGCAATCTTGATTCATCCAGCCCAGCGTTTCTCATGATGTACTCTGCATAGAAGTTAAATAAGCAGGGTGACAATATACAGCCTTGACGTACTCCTTTTCCTATTTGGAACCAGTCCGTTGTTCCATGTCCAGTTCTAACCCTTCCTTCCTGACCTGCATATAGGTTGGGTAGCCTATCCTTTCTCCAGGGGATCTTCACGACCCAGGAATTGAACTGAGGTCTCCTGCATTGCAGGCGGATTCTTTACCAGCTGAACTACCAGGGAAATCCCTAGAGGGAATATACCTCAACATAATAAAGGCCACATATGACAAACTCAGTCTATCTGCCCTCTGATGCCCTCTCTTAGCACCTACCATCCTACTGGGGTTTCTCTTACCTTGGACTTGGAGTATCTCTTCACAGCAACTCCAGCAGAGCGCAGCTGCTGCTCCTTACCTTGAACATGGGGTATCTCCTGTCAGCCACTGCTGCTGACCACAGTCTTGTCTAACTCAATGAAACTAAGCCATGCCGTGTGGGGCCACCCAAGACGGTCGGGTCATGGTGGAGAGGTCTGACAGAATGTGGTCCACTGGAGAAGGGAATGGCAAACCACTTCAGTATTCTTGCCTTGAGAACCTGATGAACAGTATGAAAAGGCAAAAATATAGGACACTGAAAGATGAACTCCCCAGTTCACTAGGTGCCCAATATGCTACTAGAGATCAGTGGAGAAATAACTCCAGAAAGAATGAAGGGATGGAGCCAAAGCAAAAACAACACCCAGTTGTGGATGTGACTGGTGATAGAACCAAGGTTGGATGCTATAAAGAGCAATATTGCATAGGAACCTGGAATATTAGGTCCATGAATCAAGGCAAATTGGAAGTGGTCAAACAGGAGATGGCAAGTGTGAATGTCGACATTTTAGGAATCATCAAACAAAAATGACTGGAATGGATGAATTTAACTCAGATGACTATGGGCAAGAATCCCTTAGAGGAAATGGAGTAGCCATTATAGTCAGCAAAAGAGTCTGAAATGCAGTACTTGGAAACAATCTAAAAAATGACAGAATGATCTCTGTTCATTTCCAAGGCAAACCATTCAATATCATGGTAATCCAAGTCTATGCCCTGACCAGCAGTGCTGAAGAAGCTGAAGTTGAACAGTTCTGTGAAGACCTACAAACCTTTTAGAACTAATACCCAAAAAAAGATGTCATTTTCATTATAGGAGACTGGAATGCAAAAGTAGGAAGTCAAGAAACACCTGGAGTAACAGGCAAATTTGGCCTTGGATTACAGAATGAAGCAGAGCAAAGGCTAATAGAGTTTTGCTAAGAGAATGCACTGGTCAGAGCAAACACCCTCTTCCATCAACACAAGAGAAGACTCTACACATGGACATCACCAGATGGTCAATACTGAAATCAGACTGATTATATTCTTTGCAGCCAAAGATGGAGAAGCTCTATACAGTCAGCAAAAACAAGACTGGGAGCTGACTGTGGCTCAGATCATGAACTCCTTATTGCCAAATTCAGACTTATTTCAAAGAAAGTAGGGAAAACCACAAAATCATTCAAGTATGACCTAAGTCAAATCCATCATGATTATACAGTGGAATTGGGAATTAGATTTAAGGGACTAGATCTGATAGACAGAGTGCCTGATGAACTATAGACGAAGGTTCGTGACATTGTATAGGAGATAGGTATCAAGACCATCCCCAAGAGAAAGAAAAGCAAAAAAGTAAAATGGCAATCTGAGGAGGCCTTACAAATAGCTGTGAAAAGAAGAGAAGTGAAAGCAAAGGAGAAAAGGAAAGATACCCATCTGAATGCAGAGTTCCAAAGAAGAGCAAGGAGATATAAGAAAGCCTTTCTCAGTGACCAGTGCAAGTAAATAGAGGAACACAATAGAATCGAAAGACTAGAGATCTCTTCAAGAAAGTTAGAGCTACCAAGGGAACATTTCATGCAAAGATGGGCAAAATAAAGGAAAGAAGTGGGATGGACCTATCAGAAGCAGAAGAGATTAAAAAGAGGTGGCAAGAATACACAGAAAAACTGTACAAAAAAGATCTTCATGACCCAGATAATCAGGACAGTGTGATCACTCACCCAGAGCCAGACATCCTGGAATGTGAAGTCAAGCGGGCCTTAGAAAGCATCACTACGAACAAAGTTAGTGGAGGTGAAGGAATTCCAGTTGAGCTAATTCAAATCCTAAAAGATGATGTTGTGAAAGTATTTGCTGCACTCAACTATGCCAGCAAATTTGGAAAACTCAGCAGTGGCCACAGGACTGAAAAAGGTCAGTTTTCATTCCAATCCAAAAGAAAGGCAATCCCAAAGAATGCTCATACTACCGCACAATTGTACTCATCTCACGTGCTAGTAAAGTAATGCTCAAAATTCTCCAAGCCAGGCTTCAGCAATACGTGAACTGTGAACTTCCAGATGTTCAAGCTAGTTTTACAAAAGGCAGAGGAACCAGAGATCAATCTGCCAACATCCACTGGATCATGGAAAAAGCAAAGTGAGTTCCAGAAAAACATCTATTTCTGCTTTATTGACTATGCCAAAGCCTTTGACTGGGTGGATCACAGCAAACTATTGAAAATTCTTCAAGAGGTGGGAATACCAGACCACCTGATCTGCCTCTTGAGAAACCTGTATGCAGGTCAGGAAGCAACAGTCAGAACTGGACATGGAACAATGGACTGGTTCCAAATAGGAAAAGGAGTACGTCGAGGCTGTATATTGTCACCCTGCTTATTTAACTTCTATGCAGAGTACATCATGAGAAACGCTGGGCTGGAAGAGCACAATCTGGAGTCAAGATTGCGGGGAGAAATATCAATAACCTCAGATATGCAGATGACACCACCCTTATGGCAGAAAGCAAAGAGCAACTAAGGAGCCTCTTGATGAAAGTGAAAGAGGAGAGTGAAAAAGTTGGCTTAAAGCTCAGCATTTAGAAAACTAAGATCATGGCATCCAGTCCCACACTTCATGGCAAATAGATGGAGAAACAGTGGAAACAGTGGCTGACTTTATTTTTGGGGGCTCCAAAATTGCTGCAGATGGTGACTGAAGCCATGAAATTAAAAGACGCTTACTCCTTGGAAAGAAAGTTTTGACCAACCTAGATAGCATATTAAAAAGCAGAGACATTACTTTGCCAACAAAGGTCCATCTGGTCAAGGCTATGGCTTTTCCAGTAGTCACGTATGGATGTGAGAGTTGGACTGTAAAGAAAGCTGAGCGCCAAATAATTGATGCTTTTGAACTATGGTGTTGGAGAAGACTCTTGAGAGTCCCTTGGACTGCAAGGAGATCCAACTAGCCCATCCTAAAGTAGATCAGTCCTGAGTGTTCATTGGAAGAACTGATGTTGAAGCTGAAACTCCAATACTTTAGCCACCTCGTGCAAAGAGCTGACTCATTTGAAAAGACCCTGATGCTGGGAGGGATTGGGGGTAGGACGAGAAGGGGACGACAGAGGATGAGATGGTTGGATGGCATCACTGACTCGATGGACATTGGTTTGAGTAAACTCTGGAAGTTGGTGATGGACAGGGAGGCCTGGCGTGCTGCAGTCCATGGGGTCACAAAGAGTCAGACACGACTCAACAACTGAACTGAACTGATCTGACTGATAACAAACTCACTGCTAACATAGTCAATAGTGAAAAGCTAAAAGCATTTCCTCTAAGATCAATAACAAAACAACGATGTCAATTCTGGCCTCTTTTATTCAGCATAGTTTTAGAAGTCCTAGCCATGGCAGAGAGGAAAAAGAAATTTTAAAAATCTAAATTGGAAAGGAAGATGTAAAATTGTTACTGTTTGCAGATGACATGATACTATACATAGAAAGTACTGAAAATGACCCCAGGAAATACTAGAGCTGATCAGTAAATTAAATAAAGTGTCAGGATACAAAATTAACATACAGAAATCTCTTACATTTCTAAATACTAGCAATGAAAGATCAGAAAGAGAAATCAGGGGGAAAATTCCACTTACCATCACATCAAAAATGATAAAATATCTAGGAATAAAGCTACTTAAGAAGGCAAAAGAACTGTACTCCAGAACTTATAAGATGCTGACAAAAGAAATAAAAGATGACAGAAACGGATGGATAGACCTACCATGTTCTTGTATTGAAAGAATCAATATCATGAAAATGACTATGCTACCCAAGGTATTGAATCTGTAGATTCAATGCAATTCCTATGAAATTATTAGTGTTGTTTTTGCAGATCTAGAACAAAATGTCTTAATATTTATGTAGAAACACAAAAGACCCAGAATAGCCAAAGCAATCTTTGGAAAGTATCAGGCTCCCTGACTTCGGACTATACTATAAAGCTACAGTGTTGGAGATGATGCTTGAGAGTGATAGCAAGGAGCTCAAACCAATCAATCATAAAGGAAATCAGTGCTGGGTGTTCAGTGGAAGGACTGATGATGAAGCTGAAGCTCCAACACTTTGGCCACCTGATGCAAAGAACTGACTCATTGGAAAAGACCCTGAGGCTGGGAAAGATTGAAGGCAGGAGGAGAAGGGGATGACAGAAGATGAGATGGTTGGATGGCATCACTGACTCGATGGATATGAATTTGAGCAAGCTCTCGGAGTTGGTGATGGACAAAGAAGCTTTGTGTGCTGCAGTCGATAGGATTGCAAAGAGTTGGACATGACTGAGTGACTGAACTGAACTGAATCAAAAGATTATGGTACTGGCAAAAAGACATACTTGTGGATCAATGGAATAGCATAAAAGGCCTAGAAATAAACCCACATACCTATGATCAATTAATCTGACAGTGGAGACAAGAATATACAATGGAGAAAAACTGTCCCTTCAATAAGTGATCCTGGGAAAACTGGACAGCTACATGTAAAAGAATAAAATGAGAACATTTTCTAACATTTCTAACTGTACACAAAAAGGAGCTTAAAATGGATTAATACCTAAGTGTAAGACTGGATGCTGTAAAATTCAGAGGAAAACATAGGCAGAATACTCTTTGACATAAATTGCAGCAAGGTCTTTTTTTTGATCCACCCCCTTTAGTAAAGAAAATAAATAAATAAATAAACAGATGGGACCTACTTAAATATAAAAGCTTCTGTATAGCAAAGAAAACAAAACAAAAAAGACAGACCACAGAATGAAAGAAAATATTTGCAAATGATGAGACCAACAGGGGATTAACTTCTAAAATATACAAACAACAGGTGCAACTCAATATGAAATAAGCAAGCAATCCAAGCAAAAAACTAGGCAGAAGACCTAAGTAGACATTTCTCCAAAGAATACATACAGATGGCCAAAAAGCATATGAAAAGATTCTCAACATCACTAATTATGAGAGAAATGCAAATCAAAAGTACAATGAGGTACCAACTCACGCTGGTCAGAATGGCCGTCGTCAAAAAGTCTACAAACAGCAAATGCTGGAGAGGGTGTGGAGAGAAGGAAATCCTCCTACACTGTTGGTGGGAATGTAGTTGGTGGAGCCACCACTGACAATAGTATGAAGGTTCCTCAAAACTCTAAAACAGAGCTCCCGTTGATCCAGCAATCTCACTCCCATATATCCAGAGAAAAACGTAATTTGAAAAGATCCATACACCTCAGTGTTCATTGCAGTACTGTTTACAATAGCCAAGACAAGGAAGCAGTTTAAATGTCCATTGGCAAATGAATGGATAAAGACAGTATAGTACATATATACAACAGAATATTACTCATCCATAAAAGAGAATGAAATAATGCTATTTGTAGCAACCTGGACAGAACTAAAAATTATCATACTGAGTAAAGTAAGCCACACTCAGAAAGACAAATATCATATGATATCACTTATATATGAAATATAAAAAATGATACAAATTAGCTTATTTAAAAAACAGGAACTGATTCACAGACTTAGAAAACAAATTTATGGTTATCACAGGTGAAAAGGGGCAAGGAGGGATATATTAAAAGGTTAGGATTAATATATACACACTACTATATATAGAGTAAATAACCAATAAGATTCTATTGTATAGCACAGGAACTCTTCTCAATATTCTATAATAACCTATTTGGGAAGAAAAATCTGAAAAATAATAGATATGTGTATATGTATAACTGAATCACTTGGCTGTACACTTGAAACTAACACAACACTGTAAGTCAACTATATGCCTATAGAAGATCAAATTTAAAAATAAAAAATCAATAACAAGTTTTTCATCTACATGAATGCTATAGTATACCATCTAAAGACATGGAGAACCCAGGACAACTCTTTTTGGAATGGGACAAGCCTTCAGATTGCAGGACATATGGGACACCTGGCTCCTACCTACTATTTGGCAGCAAACTCCCCATCACTCTTATAAACAAAAATGCCCCACAGGCGTGGCACCAGTCCTGTTGAGTCCCACTGGGACACATCTAGCCTCACATTACTGGCTCTTAAGAAATGAGCATCTTCAACTCTATTTATTATAATATATGCTTGTTCTCCAAAGTGATTTCCAATTACTCCAAGGTCTCTGAAGTGTTTAGACCAATTTACATTCATAGGATGTGAAATCTACCATTTCTTCACAAATATGCAATTTTTACCTCTAAAATTGCTCTTTTCATAAGTTACAGCTTTGTTGACTTCAACAGTTAGCTGTTAAGAAACATAACCTACCTATGCTCTAATTCTATATATGTCTCGCCAAAGTAGGGCATCTCCTAACTGTATCAATCATCCTATAACAACATACCTCTCACTTGAATGCAGGGGCAGTCTCTTTGGCCATTTTGCCAAGTGTAGCTATGGCAAGAAGTTCCTTACTGATCTTCCCTCCTGTTCACTAACACCAAGGAGGTTTATTCCCATCTCCAATAAGTCCTTTTCTTTGAATTCCAAAGGGATTTGGTAGCACTTTCCTGGGCATTTAGAATTTGCCTTGAAAAAATCTTGAAATCTGAATCTCTGGTTTCATAGAGCAAACGCAGAATGAAATAAATGGAGCCAAGTCCACTATTAAGGAATGATAACGACTTGACCTTTATACCTCTGACTATAGCTGTAAAACAATCTTCACCACCATAATGGCAAAATACTCCACACTCAGAGCTTCACAATAATAAACACTTTTTCTCGAGTTCAGGTCAACTTTAGCTGGGCTGACATAGGCTCAGCTGCAGTGGACAGCTGCGCTTCAAGTTGTGGGTTAGCTGGGCTTCAGCATGAGCTCAGGTCTGCCCCGTATGTTTCATTCTGGGGTCCAGGGGCAGCAGCCACCAGGGCTTGCTCTTCTCCTGCAAATCACTGGAACACAAGAGCATGAGTCCACCATTCAAGGATACTTAGCGCTGATTTCCCAGTGGCCAAAGCATGTCACATGGACAAGCCCCCAAATAGGAAAATAGATTTCATTCCAAAGGAGAGTTGGAGGAGGTTAATAAAACAGTCTATGGTTAGAAGAACTTTTTTGGTATTATGACCAAAACACAGCAAATATATCAAAACCAATATCAAGAATTAATGGAATAACAACCAGAACTGAAGCCCTTTTGTGCACGTACACACACACACACGCACTCCTTCTATCATGCCTACACACTCACGCTGCCATGGAGTCACAGTTTCCTGACTCCTTCTTCAGTGGCAGAAGACAGAGCTATATGGTTTGGAGCAGAGCCTCCAGTGTTTCTCTAATGCGTTAAAAAAGGGGAAAGAAACCCCACTTCTCCTTCCATCTTCCCTCTCTGCCAGCTCAATAAGAATCAGCACTCTCTGGTTAGTCCTTTTCTGAAGTACACTGAATTTAAGAAAATTTATTGTTCCCCTCCTTTAAATGAATCAGCTTCATAAATTAAAAGATAGTTGATATCTTCCCCTTAATGAAAGTCTAAGTAGTTAGAAAAAGATTAAGACTTCTTTGGCTTTTTAAAACATCTAAAATTAGAATGGATAAAGAAGTCGTGGTACATTATTTTAATATATTTGAATACCAGACAGCAACAAAAATTCATAATATTTACTTTATGTAGCCGAACAAATCACAGCTACATTCAATAGCATGTGTGAATCTCATAAATACAATATTGAGTGAAATAAGTCAGGAACAAAGAATATATACAGTAATTCCATTTATATAGAGTTCAAAAAGAAGACAAAAATACACTAGTGTTTGAAGACTCATGCTTAGGTGGAAGAACTATAAAGAAAGCAAGGAAATGATTTTCATAAAAGTCAGGATAGTGTTTACCTTTATTCGGGGTGGTAGTGATTGGAAGAAGTAGGAAGGAACCAGGTAACATTGGTAGTAAGTACGTGGACATTGTTCTCTGATAAGTCATCAAACTGTACATGTTTGTTCTTTGAACTTTTCCCTGCAGCTATTATGTTTACTATTTAAGGTTTAAAATGTCTAAGGATCCCATGGTATTTGGTCCCATCAACTTAATCTTTACAAACCATAAAATTTAGTAATAACATACTTTATCTCTAGTTTTTACTTAGTCTACGTGTTTTCAGTGGCTTCTCTATGTATGTCTTCCTGTTTATCCCTTTTGTGGGGTTTCCTTCTAATTGTTGTCTGTCCACATTGGATAAGTAATAGATTTCCTTCCAACCATTATATTTGTGATTAAGGTTAAGCTTAAATTTAGATCCCATTAAAAGGTTATTTATCTCTGTCTATGCCTAGAAACTATGCCCTAGCTCCACCCAGACTTCTTTTAGGTAGGTTCTCACTTGGTACCCAGGTTTGATCCCTCTGTCGGGAAGATCCCCTGGAGAAGGAAATGGCAGCCCACTCCAGTATCCTTGCCTGGAGAATCCCATGGATGACGGAGCCTACAGGCATGGGGTCGCAAAGAGTTGGACATGACTGAGCGACTTCACTTTCTTTCTTTCACTTGGTAGTCACCTCATCCTTAGACTGGTGAAGGAATATACTGGTGAAAATCCATAAGTAGTACTAGAAAAACAGCTTCACCATTTAATGACCCACTAATGTGTAGTTTTTGTGTATGGAAAGACATTATCTGTTAAAGACATCTTATTGCTCCTTGGTAGGATCAAAGGGAAATGCAAACAAGAAATAGATCAGTGTATATGTCAATGGAAAACTAGATAGAGTTTAGTCAGGCATGACAAGTAGCAGAAGTCTGTGGAAAATCCCCTCCTTCTTTTCTGGGCCCCCAGATTTGTGAACCTAATTTTATTGCACCTCTTTTGTATTTTATCTCTAGATCTCCTGTTCTAAAACTACTTTTATTTCTGTATCCCCCAGAAAAGCTTAAGGTAAGAGAGTTTCCTTAATCTGCTTCAATAGTACCTTAATTATTTAATAGTTTCAAGCACATGTAATGTGGGTGGTTTGGGGAGAGGCTAATCTTGACAAGTTTCCTTCATTCAGTTGACCCTTAAATATAAGGTCCACTGATGTGTGTGTGTGTTTGTGTGTAGTAAATACTACAGTACTGTACAGTCCACAGTTGGTTGAGTCATGGATGACAAACCAGCAGGTACAGAGAGCTATGATTTATATGTACATTTTCCACCCTGAGGAACCCCTAAGCCTGCATTGTTCAAAAGGTCAACTGTATATTATTTGACTAAAAGGAGAAAAGCTGTTAAGGGACATAGTTGGGGAATAGGTCACTCTGATTACCTGATTGTTTCTATTAAGTGAAAATTAATTCTCCCTATGAATTGTATCTGTCTTAACTTTAGACTACTGACTTTATGACTACTCAGATGAGTAGACTACATGCTATTGCATCTGGATTTTTCCTTAGGGCTGTGAGATTATATTGGATAGTGTCTCAAGTTATTTACTTTTTAAAATATGGCACTTTATCAATCATCTTTAGTTTAGGAATCAGGATAGCATGCACAATGACAATATACTAAAAATATAAACATCTCTGATCATTTTATTTAAATAGAATAAACCAAATAAAGAGAAAGTGAATGTTTATAAACCTTCACACATTAAATATAAAATTTCAGAAGCCATGCATGTGTGCTTGGTCACTCGGTCATATCCTACTCTTTACAATCCCACTGACTGCAGCCTGTCAGGCTCCTCTGTCCATAGGGATTCTCCAGGCAAGAATGCTATAGCGGGTTGCCATGCCCTCCTCCAGAGGACCTTCCCAACTCAGGAATTGAATCTGCATCTCTTATGTCTCTTGTATTGGCAGGTAGGTTCTTTATCACTAGCACCACCTGGGAAGCCCTTCAGAAGCTCTTAGTTCCTAAAAAAAAAAAAAAAATCTGAGTTTCTCTAGAAAGTAATTGTCCAAGTAATCAAAGATAGAAAGTGAAGTTGCTCAGTCGTGTCCGACTCTTTGTGACCCCATGGACTGCAGCCTACCAGGCTCCTCTGTCCATGGGATTTTCCAGTGCTTGCAAATTTCTGAGTCAGCAAAATTAGGAAATTTTTAAAACTAACATGTATTATAAGTTACATGAAGAGGAGGGATCATATCTATCTTATTCACCACTATATCCTGGGCATAATGACTGGCACATTGTAGGTGCCCACAAAAGATTTTTAAATGGATGAATGAATGTCCATTGTGGGTTCACAGCATTATAATTGCTATGTAATCTTCACAGTAATGTTAAAAGGTAGGCTTTGGAATTCCTATTTTATAGATGAAGAGACTGAGTCTTATCAAGGGTAAAAAGTTGCCCAAGCCACACAACTAGGAAATGACAGAGATGGGACTCAAAGTAATGAGTCTGACTCCAAATCCAGCTCTTGCCCAGCAATGATGTTCATTCTGGCAGACTGCCATTTGCCTGCCCAACACCCTTTCCCTCCTCATCCTTAGCCAGAGCCTACTTTTGTTTAGTGTCCTATTCCCACAGATGACTCAGGTAAATCCTAGTTTGTGGAAGCCCAAATAATGCCCTCCTTCTGCTTGCCTGTGACCAGTTTTGGGGTTTGGAACATAATCTGGTTTTGTCCAGTGAGATTGGAAGGAACTATTCTGATGGTGGGGGCCGGGAAAGTGTTCTGGAAAAGGATTTTTGTTGCCTCTTTAACAAAGAAATATGAGAGAAACAGCCCTTTCTCTGACTGCTGAGTGTTGCGGGGTTGTGATGCACAGAGCACTGAGGCCGCCTTGCTGCCAGGAGGCAGCCAGAAGACGTGGTTCAGTGCCGGATATGCTGTTGGGTGGGCTTCCCTGGTAGCTCGGCTGGAAAAAAGTCTTCCTGCAATGCAGGAGACACCGGATCCATTCCTGGGTTGCAAAGATCAGCTGGAGAAGGGATAGGCTACCCACGCCAGTATTCTTGGACTTTCCTGGTGGCTCAGTTGGTAAAGAATCTGCCTGCAATGCAGGAGACCTGGGTTCAATCCCTGGGTTAGGGAGATCCCCTGGAGGAGGGCATGGCAACCCACTCCAGTGTTCTTGCCTGGGGCACCCCCATGGACAGAGGAGCCTGGTGGGCTGCAGTCCATGGGGTCACAGAGCGTCAGACATGACTGAACGACTAAGCACAGCACAGCAGCATGCTGTTGGGCCTCCAGAGTTGCTCAGCAGGTGGCAACTATCAGTCAAGTCCTTGGTTTTGGTCAGCCAGTTACTTGAGAGCATGGCTGCCAACCATCTAATTGGAGTGGCAGTCACTCTGCAATACTGACTGTCAAAACTAGCTCTACCAGTTTTAAAAATCTATATTCCAAATGAGCACATAAAATGAAATGCTATTAGAGTTTTATTAATTATTTTATGGGAATGGGACGTCTTCACTTATTCATTAACTCACTAGCCAGTTACTTGGTGCCAAGTGCCAGGAACACGGTAAGTACTTGAGAAGAAGCACAAAGAGAGACACTCAAAGAGCCTGCTCAGGAAGAGGCAGAGTCAGAGAGAAAGCCCCAGGGACATTTCTACCCCAGGGCTGCCAAGAAGGGACATGTGAATGGAGCCCTGAAAGACCGGTGGGAGTTATTCGGGTAGAAAAAGAGGAAAAGGGGGCATTCCTTGCAAAGGTACCATATGGCAGCCTTAGAGAATGTGGCACAATTGGGGAAGCACAACTAATTGAGTCTGTAAGGTTCAGGTCAGAAGAGTCGGGAAAGGAGTCTAGAGAGGTGAACAGAGGCCCTGGGGCCTAGCTACCCAAGCCCTGGGGAGTTACTGATGGATATTGAGGATGTACAGGACACGATTCACTTTGGCAGCAGGAAGAAAGATATTTTGGAGAGGAAGATGGTGAGAGGTGATGAGCTCGAGAGAAGAAATGAATGGTTAAGATGGAACTTGGTGACTGGATATGAGGGATGAGAGAGTAGTGGTAAGAAGTCAGCAAAGAAAAGTAGGACTAGAGACTGCCAGGAGGCAGTGGAGGAGACTGCCAGGCTGTGTGCTGGGGGCTCGGGGCAGGACAGGGACCATAAGCTAGTGGCTCCAGCGCACAGCATTGAGTGATGGACTTAGTGTGCTGTTAGAAGCAAAGAAGACTGAATTAATCCGTGTTTCAGTAAGCAGTGCAGAAGGAAAAAGGAGAAAGAAATTGAAGATATTGTTTAAAGAGACAAGTTGAAGTGCTGAACCAAAGTGAGATGGAGAAGGAAGCAAAAGAAACTCTTTAACACCTGGAGTGAAGAATAGGAAATAGGACTTTAGTCACATTTGTGGATACAAGTACGACTGAAACGGTGAGGGTAATAGGAGCCTATGGTGAGAAAGCTGAGCCAATTGGTTTAAGATTTTACAGGTGGAGCAGCTCCAGGTGGTAACAAGGGAGACGGCGTGAGTTGTTGATTTCTGTGCAGAGACGCAGGTCACTGGAGTTGGAGAAGTCAAGGTCCTGAGTATTGGAAGAGTTGTCCAGTGAACACTAAAGAGAGAAGGATTGTGGCAGACTTAAGGTGAAGAGAAAAATCATAAGCTGTGTTCCAAAATTCTCTGATGCACACAAGAACAAAAAGAAGGGCTGGAGGATAGTACATTTGGGAGGTCCAAGTTTCAAAGGGAAGGATTTTTACAGGAGAGTGAAGGAATACTGAATGGTTAAATGTGAACAGTCATTTAGCACTTATTGTGCGCCAAGTTCTGTTCCAAGTTCTTTACAAAACTCATTAAATTCTCCCTTGTGAGATGAGTACTATTATTATTCCCATTTTGCAAATGAGGAAACTGAGGCTCTCAGATATTGAATAACCTGCTCAAGGTATCGACCCATGATTTCAGTCCAGACAGTGAGGCAACAGCATCCACACACTTACCCACATCCTTATTTTGCTGATTCTGCTGGATAAGCCTGGCCAGCCCCTGTGGTTAATGGAAATGTCAAGAACAAATAGCCTTCACTTGAGTGTAGGGAGGAGGTAGCATCTGAGGTGGGGAGCCATTCAAAAAAAGCATAACATGACTGGTCCTTGATAGCATCGACTCCTTTATGTTTTCAAGTCTATTTTATTTTAGTACTTAACCATAATGGTGTGCCTTTGAACTATGTGTTAATGTGTAAACTGCCTCCGGCCTTTTAGAAGTGGGTGAGGTAGACTTTTAAAATAAATAGCTACATTAATTATTAACTATAAGTACTCAATTACATAAAGGAATTAATTTGCATCTTTCAGAAAACTTATACACAGTCTAAGAATTGCAGATAAGAAACTAAAACATGCAATCTTGAAAAATATATGGTTGTTTTTTCTGTGTATTAATAAGCTTTATGGCAAACCAGTTTAATTTGGGGTTCATGACTACCTGTTGGAAGGAAAACTCTCCTTTTTCTTTTTGTTACCTACCAGACACTACCTAAAAACCAAGAGCCCAAAAATGTAAAAAGGCTTTATAATTCAAAGGAGAAGGCTATTTTGCTAGACTCATATTAAATTCTGCTTATTTTCATAGAATTAATGCCCAAAGAGTCTTTGCATAAAGTACTAATACTGCAAAGTGTTGAGAAACCAGCTTCCTGTCTTACAAAGCTGTTTCTCTTCATGAAAATTGTGACTCTTGGAAGTACAGACATGAGGAAAATATAGATTTGTACGAAAGAAAATTTATGGTATAGTTATAAACTATACCATAAAATCATAATTGGAAATTTTCATCTCAATATACATTTAAAAACTCCAGTGCATACAAATTTATTCTTTGAAAATGTGAATCTAGTGCTTCTTGGAAACGCATCTACTGAAATGAAGCTTACTGCAAAAAGTTTATGCTAATCATGAATGTGGTCATAGACAGTGTAATCCAAATTCAGATTGGATTCATCAGAAGTAGAGTCTCAGTCAGGTCATTTAAAAGAAACAAATGATTTTTTTCCATCTCAAAGTTTCACAGAGGCGGCTTTCGACTCTTCAAGGTAGCTGTTCTCAATGCAACTGAAATAACTAGAAGGTTTATAGACCAAATCGTTCTACACAAGGGGAGAGAACAGAAATTGGAAAATTCTTAGTAAAGAAGATTATCCTTTACTTCTATTACCACCTGACTCTTGGGAGCAAATTATGTGAAGTCAGAGAGTCAAGAAGAAGAAAAGGCAGTGAGATTCAACACAAATCAGTCTGATGCATTTTCAGTGTCCAATGTGCAAGACTCCACGATCCCTGCTAAACTGGGTCTATATGGTGAGGGTGGGGGGAGGAGGTGGTAGAAACAAGATACAGTCTTTCTTCTCAGGTTGCTAATAATGTACTTGAATTTTATGCTTATTATTTTGCTGATTATCTGTATATTTTGCCACTTATATACATATTTCAAAGAATTGGTTGCTTAGTTTTACAAAATTTTGAACTTTATATACATGGACTCAAGCTTTGTTTTCTTCTATAACTTGCTTTTCTCACTCAAGTGTTGAGACATGTAGCAGTTATCATTCATTTTTCATACCTGTAGAATACTCTGTCATGAATATGCTTTGGGTATGCCACAGTGACAGTGGCACAGTTAATCAAGTGCTTTTGCCTTGGTAACCTTAAGCAAGATGAACTAACCAGCAGTGTTAAGCAGGCTGGATAGGCTGGCAGGAGAATGAAGGTGCCATTTGTTTAGCTGGAACATCTTGGAGACAAAAATCATCCTGGAATAATACAGAATACCTTTGCAACTGATATGTATTGCCTGCCTACTCTGTGCAACTTGGTTCCAGTTCTCACAACCCTTGCATTGGTCAAGGAGAGGATCAAGAATAACTGCAAGGGAAGCTTTGAGAAACAAACAAAACCCTTAGGTTTAGTATGACAGTTACTGAGAGCTTGTATATTGCAGGTACTGACTGCCTAGGCATTAGGACACAAAGAAGCAGCAGTTAGGGCCCCACTTTCATACAGTCATATAACGCGGCCGTATAAGCCACTACCAAAGACATGCCACTCTAGACTCCCTGTTACAATATGAGCTGACTGCATTGCTGCATGAGCCAGGTTCACGCTGCCCTGATAATGAGATGAGACTGGTTTGACCCAGAATACTCCATTGTGAGGCCCTGGCACTTGAGAGAAAATATGCCACAGACCTGATTGAATTCTTGGAGGACAGGATAAGGAAGCTGGAAATGCTTTTCCTGGGAGCTGTATGAGTGAGGCAGGCATCAGTCATCAGTTCTCAAGAAATGATCTTTGATTCCAGTGTCAGCTGCGGGTCTGTACTTGTTAGTGCGTCTTCATCTTAGTTTTCCCCAGTCTGCCAACCAGAGTTCTCTGTCACTCTGTCCTCACCAACAGCAAGCAGAGGCAGGCCCTCCTGAGAGAGGAATGCTTGCCGAGAAGCAGAAGAAAAGAGAAGTTGGAGGCAAGTAATGCTTTAGCTGTTTGCACTAAGAGGAGTGACAAAGCAGTCAGCTCCATGCAGTTTGTAACAGCTTCAAAAACAGAACTTCCAAGGAGAGAGTAAAGAACCAACCAGTTCATATTAACCTAACTAATTCCAGTTAACCTAAATGATAACAGACTTGCTTACTCATAAAAGCTTTTATTCCCCATTTCCTGGCTTAAAAATATTTTTTTCAGGTTGATACACACGTTAAAGGAGAATATGTTAAAACCTTTGAGGAAGGTCTCACCTTGACACATACACATTGGTTCCACCAAATTTATCCAAGACAGATGATGACTGTGAAAGAAACTGAGTAGACTGAAGAGGCTCCATTTTCAGGGAGGAAAATGACGAGCCTGCAATTCTGCTTGGTCTATCCTCTCTTCCTGGATGAAAGGGTCCAAGCAAATGTAAAGGTTATTATTGCATAAATCAAGGATTGGTCTGCACAAGTGGAAGGTCAGATTTTATCCCGATTTCAAGAGGCAAACATTCAGAAAAATGATCCTCTCCTTCTAGGAGGAAGACTTTTTAATGAGGTTAAAAAGGGTTAACAAAAGGCACTGTCTGTTATGGGAAATAGTCAGGAAGCATTTGAATCAGAAAGAGAGAGTGAGCTCAGGAAGGCTCTCAGCCTTTTAGGGATTCATCCTCAGGAAACTAGAGTAAGTTTGCAGTTTGCTCTGACTTGCCAGGCTCCTCTCCATGTCTGGATCAACTTTCAACCTTTTACCCCTGTACTTTCCCTGGTGTGGAATAGCGCCAAGAATTCCTGTAAGGTGAAGGTTTTCTTTCAGCAGGCATCATTTCCTCTGGGATGTCTCCATGCTTTTGATCACAGTCATTTTTTCCTGTATGTTGATATATTTGCCTTCACTCATTTCCTCTAACTGCACATCGAGTTTTTCAGACATCGAGTGTCTGCCTTCCTCCTGTCAGCTCTTCCTTCTGTAATTCTTTTACAGATGGTCTGAATTTTACTTCCCTTGATACCACTTGTCGTTTTTTAAAGCACTTTCATATTTCTTGGCCAGATCTCTCTTCCAGGGGCCCATTTTTGTAAAATATTGTGTGGGTTTGTTGAGAGATAGGGAAGCGACGCAACCACACACTTTGTGTGTGTACATGAACTGAATAATAATCTTGCAATTACATCCAGTTGATTTATCTTGGTATTGAAATTGGAACCCTGCTGTTGGCAGACTGGTGTTAATCAACTAAATCTTGATAACAGAAATTTCTGTATATTGGAATGCAAAGTGAAGACTGCCTATGTATTTAAAGGATTTATAGTGTAATTGTCCATGTACTTTTTGGCATAAATCTAGTTTTTGTGTTTATGAAATTTGCTTTAAAGGTATTTTACCATTAAGGTTTTTTTCCACTTTTTGGACAAGTTTTCTTATTAATTCATTTTAAAGAGGTCTTACTGGCTTTGCACATTTTTTATCTTTATCTTGGTAAACATGTTTATTGCATAGTTCCCTGTATTAACTTAAATACTATTCAACCTTAGAGAATATCCATAGCACTGTGGTCTCCTGGGAAGATGAGTTGTGAATTTAGAGTCTAATGAAGGGAAAGTCGCTCAGTCGTGTCTGACTCTTTGTGACCCCATGAACAACTATACAGTCCATGGAATTCTCCAGGCCAGAATACGAGAGTGGGCAGCCATTTCCTTCTCCAGATTTAGAATCTAAACAAAGTACTATTTTACCATAAAAGCATCATTGTTGACTGGGAAAAAAAAAAAAAAGACAAACAAATATGAGAATTGTGTTACATTTTCTTTGGGGCAAAGTGAGGACTATAGCCCAGGAGACAGCCTCTCAGAGAGCTCTGAGGAGTACTCCACAGAGGTGAGGGAACAGGTCAGTATTTCACTTACGTCTTCTTTGAATTGGCCTTTTGCCAAGAGTTCACTTTAAATCTTTCCCTAATGTTCCCTAAATAGTACAATACCTCATTATTATCACTATTATTTCTGCTTTTCCTTATTCATACATATTTCATTTATTTTTATATTTTAAAGAATATCTTTTTATCCTTAAAATTCGTTTCTTCTTTTCCTCTCCAGAAATTGGTGGCTCCTTTCCTTTTCTTCTTAGGATAACTTCCCTGGTACTTTCTCCTTTTTTAACCTCATGGAATGCGATTCAGCTCTCTTTCCTGAAATTCAGAGGATAATCAGACAATTTTTTAATAAATGCCTTTAAGTGGACTGTAAAAAGCTGTCATCCTTTAGTAAAATCAATATATATTTATATATTTTAAATATATAAAATATATAAAAGTCAGAGTTGTCTTAAATTTCTATTGTCTAGTAAATTTGTAAGCTTAAAAGATGGTTCATCTACAGATTCATTTTCAAGGTGCCTGTGTCCACTATGCCATAAACAGTGATTGCACTGATGCTTGATCTGTACCGGGCAGGTGATCTGGGTTCTAGCTACAGTTACTACCTCCATCACCTGCTATGTTTATTGAAGCTGGTTGAGCTGAGGTGACTAAAAGGACTAGATTAGCCAACTTTTTATTCCTGATGATAAAAAGGAAGAGTTTGCTTTTGTAGAAAAAATTGAGACATTTATATCTGCTAGTGAAGTGAAAGAAAGTCACTCAATTTTGTCCAACTCTTTGCGACCCCATGGACTATGGAATTCCATGGAATTCTCCAGGCCAGAATACTGAAGTGGGTAGTCTTTCCCTTCTCCAGGAGATCTTCTCAACCCAGGGATTGAAGCCAGGTCTCCCACATTGCAGGCAGATTCTTTACCAGCTGAGCCACAAGGGAAGCTCTTATATTTGCTAATTTTTCCTCAAAAGAAACAAAAACAAAAAACATTCCCTAGAATACCACTTGTGGAATTGTGGGCAGGAATAGAGCAGAGAGCATGGTATTCAAGGTCCTTGACCTCTAAAACATGTAGTCTTTTGAAGTTAACATCCTAACATCCTCCATTTGATTTTGCATCTATCTTCCATCCCCTCTTTGCAAGTTATTGATACAGCTATACAACATAAGCTTGGTTTCAAAAAGTAAAGGAATGAAAGTAAATCTTCTAGAATTTTATAATTCCCCTTGAGATAATTACAGTTGACAGATTAAAGGAAAGCCTTGTAAAATCAAAATTTCAGATAAGCAATGAATAATTTTTAGAAAAAGTGTGCCCCATGCAATAATTATTTGAGTATGCCCTAAATTAGACATACCTAAGTCTGGCAACCTCAAATTAGAGAAACTCTGGACATTGTCAAAACAGGGAGAATGATAATCACTACCAGGAGACTCATTCAATGGCAACAGTTGGATGCTGTGTTCCCATCAAATCCCTCCACTTCTCCCATTCTCAGCTGACAAACAGTATCCTCACTGAATCAGAGTAATGTACTTCAAATTATTGAGTCATCTGGATCCATCTTCATTGTATGTGCTTATGAATATGTGGTTTTGTATACAATAGGCATCATAGCACAGCACCCTCTCTCTACTACGCATACTTAAAAAAATTTCTGACTGCTCAGGCCGTAGAAGATTATTTATAGCATAGTCTATGTAAAGAACCACCTGAAGGGAATACAGTAGTAAGGTATGGTTCAACATAAGTGATTGAATTACTGCATCTTTATTTAGGAATTATAAATAGTTGAGGGTGTTAATTTTGAATTAGGTGATCAATAACTTTTATTTTGATCCTAGGACTTTTATCTTTTGTCCACATTATGGGAGGAACAAAAAAGCAGAAGACTTAATCTTTATTCTTCAAAATGAATTGGTGGTCTTGCTAAATTGGCAAGATTTGGAGCATCTAGGCCTTCCCTGGTGGCTCAGATGGTTAAGAATCCATTCACCTGCAATGTGGGAAACCTGAGTTTGATCCCTGGGTTGGGAAGATCCCCTGAAGGAGGGCATGGCAACCCACTCCAGTATTCTTGCCTGGAGAATCCCCATGGACAGAGATGCCTGGTGTGCTGCAGTCCATGGAGTTGCAAAGAGTCGGACACGATTAAGCACACAGCAACTCTTTGATACATGCTAAATTGGTGATCCAAACACTAACCCTGAAGCCCTGAAAAAAGCTGCATAACACAGACTAGGAAAAAACTTGGTGGAACTACTATATTGAACTTTTAAATGTTGCCTCAATTGCAGAAGCTTAGTATAATTGAATCATATGCAAGAAAATATTTATTGTTGAAATGCAAATTTCTTTGGATTACTCAATCTAAGTGAAAGCCTAACTTTTTTAAAATTAGAGTTTTTAAAGATATAAGATTTATATTAATATATAGGATGGTATATATATTTTAAAGCTCTAAGTTTTATATGTATTATTGGACATTAAGTTGTTTTCTTTAAAGATAACTAACATTTTCAATGAATATATAAGCTATACAATTTTTCTTTTAATCAGATTAGTATTTCATTATTATTTAACTTCTTTGCATTTTCTGATAGCTGACTTTTAGAAATTTACATATCTTAACAGTTTAGTCTAAGACTAGAAGATTGAAGTAAATAGATGAATTTATTTACCATCCAAAATCAACAATTAGAACATTCAAAACTAAAAGTGGCATAATAGATATTATTACTTCTATCAGTTCAGTTCAGTTGCTCAGTCATGTCTGACTCTTTGCCACCCCATGGACTGCAGCACGTCAGGCTTCCCTGTCCATCACCAACTCCCAGAAATTGCTCAAACTCATGTCCATCGAGTCAGTGATGCCATCCCACCATCTCATCCTCTGTTATCCCCCTCTCCTCCTGCCTTCAATCTTTCCTAGCATCAGGGTTTTTTCCAGTGAGTCAGTTCTTCGCATCAGGTGGCCAAAGTATTGGAGCAACAGCTTCAGCATCAGTCCTTCCAATGAATATGCAGGACTGATTTCCTTTAGGATTGACTTGTTTGATCTCCTTGCAGTCCAAGAGACTCTTAAGAGTCTTCTCTAAAACCAAAGTTCAAAAGCATCAATTTTTTGGTGCTCAGCTTTCTTTATGGTCCAACTCTCACATCCATAGGTGACCACTGGAAAAACCATAACTTTAACTAGACGGCAAAGTAATGTCTCTGTTTCGTTTTGTTTTAATTAATTAATTTTTTATTGAAGGATAATTGCTTTACAAAATTTTACTGTTTTCTGTCAAACCTCAACATGAATCAAACATAGGTGCACATATATCCCCTTGCTTTTGAACCTCCCTCCCATCTCCCTCTCCATTCCACCCCTCTAGGATGATACAGCGCTCCTGTTTGAGTTTCCTGAGCCATACAGCAAATTCCCGTTGGCTATCTATTTTACATATGGTAATGTGAGTTTCCATGTTACTCTCTCCATACATCTCACCCTCTCCTCCCTCCCCCCCATGTCCATAAGTCTATTCTCTATGTCTGTTTCTCCATTGTTGCCCTGTTTAATATTCTGTCTAGATTTGTCATAGCTTTTCTTCCAAGGAGCAAGTGTCTTTTAAATTCGTGACAGAAGTCACCATCTGCAGTGATTTTGGAGCCCAAGGAAATAAAGTCTGTCTCTGTTTCCATTGTTTCCCTGTTTGCCATGAAGTGATGGGACCAGATGCCATGATTTTAGTTTTTTGAATGTTGAGTTTTAAGCCAGCTTTTTCACTCTCCTCTTTCACTTTCATCAAGAAGCTTTTTAGTTCTTTCCTTTCTGCCATAAGGGTGGTGTCATCTGCATATCTGAGGTTATTGATATTTCTCCCAGCAATCTTGATTCCAGCTTGTGCTTCATCCAGCCCAGCGTTTCTCATGATATACTCTGCATTTAAGTTAAATAAGCAGGGTGACAGTATTCAGCCTTGACATACTCCTTTCCCAATTTGGAACCAGTGCGTTGTTCCATGTCCAGTTCTAACTGTTGCTTCTTGACCTGCATACAGTCTTCTCAGGAGCCAGGTTAGGTGGTCTGGTATTCTCATCTTTTGAAGAATTTCCCACAGTTTGTTGTGATCCACACAGTCAAACATTTTGGCGTAGTCGATAAAGCAGAAGTAGATATTTTTCTGAAAGTCTCTCTATGATCCAAAGGATATTAGCAATTTGATCTCTGGTTCCTCTGCCTTTTCTAAATCCAGCTTGAATGTCTGGAAGTTCTCAGTTCACACTGTTGAAGCTTAGCTTGGAGTCTTTTAAGCATTACTTTGCTAGTGTGTGAGATGAGTGCAATTGTGGGGTAATTTGAACTTTCTTTGGCATTGCCTTTCTTTGAGATTGGAATGAAAACTGACTTTTTCTAGTCCTGTGGCCACTGCTGAACTTTCCAAATTTGTTGGCATGTTGAGTGCAGCACTTTCACAGCATCGTCTTTTAGGATTTGAAATACATCAGCTGGAATTCCATCATCTCCACTAGCTTTGTTCATAGTGAAGCTTCCTAAGGCCCACTTGACTTTGCACTCCAGTATGTCTGGCTCTAGGTGAGTGATGACACCATCGTGGTTATCTGGGTCATGAAGATCCTTTTTGTATAATTCTTCTGTGTATTATTGCAACCTCTTCCTAATATCTTCTCCTTCTGTTAGGTCCATGCCATTTCTGTCCTTTATTCTGTCCATCTTTGCCTGAAATGTTCCCTTGGTATCTCTAATTTTCTTGAAGAGATCTCTAGTCTTTCCCATTCTATTGCTTTCCTCTATTTCTTTGCGTTGATTACTTAGGCAGGCTTTCTTATTATCTCTCCTTGCTATTCTTTGGAACTCTGGATTCAGATAGATATATCTTTCCTTTTGTCCTTTGCCTTTTGCTTCTCTTTTCTTAGCTAATATGTCTATATAAATGATCTTTTCTGTACTCTCTGATTTTGGAATGTGCTCCTACTTAAAAACATTGCAAATCTTTATTTTAGTTAATTTGTGTTTTCTGCCTGACTAAAAGCAGCAATGAGGCTCTACATTATTTTTGGCACTGTTTCACTCCATAATAAAGCTAATTGGCACTCCTTCGCACTCTAGGTGGGTTTTATGAAGTACTTTGGCTTATAATAGATGTTTGGGTATGTCAGATCAGTAGCTCTTGGGACTGAAAAGTGCTGCTACGGTTCAGTAAAATTAGAAGGCAGTTTATGCAGCAGTTTTGAGAAGACAGGCAGGCAAGAAAACCAGACAGATCACCATCGGTGTTTTGAGTGGGAGAAGAACTTGAAATGGGCTGGAGTTGAAGAATCCCTTGGGCAAGTCTCAGTAGAGGACCATGACCCATTAGACCAGATCAAAACAGGGCAAAGCTGTTGGCAGGTTGAAACCTATTGCCTTAGCCAAACAGGACAGGCTCAGGGAAGGCTGCAGTCATGATCAGATGAGTTAGGAGGCGGACCAGGAATTCCTTGAGGAATGTGAGACAGCCAGATAAGCAGAAGCTGAGGCCTTGCCCTGAGCTAGTGCTAAGTATCAGTTCCTCTTGGTTGTTTCCATAAGCTCTGCTACACTTGGGCTTTTCCTCTGTCTAGGCAAGTACAAATCTTCCACAGGTGGCTCTGCTACTACGCCTGTGTTTCTAGGATGTGTTTGTTGGGGCAAATCAGCAGCTGTATTTTTCACTCCCAAGCCCTGAGCCCTGTGTGTGGGGGGCAGCAGTGCTCTGACCACAGGCCTCAGCAGGGGTCTCCTCCAGGCTGAGTGCTCTGATTCCTTTAAGCTCCTTTGTGGGACTTTTACTCCAGTTGCTCCCCACCCCCACATCTGGGCCAAGGGCCAGGCTTATAAAACCAGGCTTTGAATCAGGGCTGAGACATACGTTGCCTATAAAAATGTCTCTGAATTGGCAATAATTAATCTGCTGTGCAACTGTATTTGGCTCTAAAATGCTGTGTGTACTAGCAATTGCCCTAACTGGAAACAGATCCACGGCAGTTGGTCAGGGATGATATAAATATCCTCAATCAATGGGGGTGGGAAATCTAGGAATATTTCTGTTACTGTCTCCTTATCAAAGCTTTTAAAACTACTGAACTCTGATATTAGGTTTCTAAATGTTACAGGAAAAGGCTGTATCCAGTGTGATTTGATTCTCCTGTGATCTCTGGCCATCAGATAAGTGGTTCTCAACCCAAGGCATTTAGAAATTAACATGAATGTGTTTTGGTTATCACAAGGACAGGTGAAAATTCCTGGCATTGAGTAAATTAGCCAGTGATGCTACAGTCCTGCAAAACCAAGAGTTACCTGGCATAGAATTCCTCCAGCACACTCAAAATTGACAACACTTGTAGTGATCTCTGGTTGACTCTCAGCTGTATTCCCACTAGTAACTATCCCAAACTATTTCTGCTCTCAGAACCACTTAGTTACTACCATAATTTCACACTCTTCTTTCCTCAGACTTTTCATATTATTCAACAAAAGCTTAGTGAAATTCCCTCCCTTTTCCCTTTTCTATTCTCCATCTGTACCTGCCCAGCCTGGTATCTTTGCTGCCCTTTCAGTTATTCCTAAGGATAACAACAGCTCCATTGGAGATACTGATTGCTCCCACCTTGCTCCACTCCATCCCATCCCAGCCCTCTCGCATCTTCAATGCCTTGCCAATTCCTTCTTCCCCTCAGAAAAGTGCTTGAGTTTTTCCATGCCTATGTCAATAAAAGCAGAAACAAAAACCCTTAAAGCTGCTACTTACCCCCTCAAATTAACACTCCATATAATTTCTTCATCATCTACTGACTCCCAAAACCCTCATAAGCTGGTTTCCACTCCCCATTTCTGCTTTCTTTAAGGTTATCTCAATGGTCAGTTGCCAGACCACTCACTCTTCAAATTCTTTGCATTTCTCTGAAAAAACTGGAGCCTTGAAAACCCAGCTAAAGATCATTTCTCTTCTTGTTCCTTCAGCTGTTTCTTGATATCCCCAAGAAGACTGGGGCCAGCCACACCATAAGAGCATCTTAATTTTCTTGAGCTTCATTTTAACATTTCCCTGGGTGTACTTGTGCAGGATCCTGGCTGGCCATCTTTGGGGCTCCTTTTCCTCATCATTTTCCCCTAATTTGGATACAGATGTTGGCTGCACTCTATTTACTGTCCTTAGCCTTCTTCTCAACTAAGTAAATGATCCTCAGACCTACATACAGAACTAATCATAACCTCTTCTCTTGAACTCTAGGCCAGAGCCAGCTGCCTGACAGATAATTTCATCCACTGGTTCATTGTTGCTGTTGTTTAGTCACTAAGTCATGTCTGACTCTTTCATGCCTCCATGGACAGAGAGGCATCCCCGCCAGGCTCCCTCTCCTTGGGATTTCCCAGGCAAGAATAATGGAGTAGGTAGCCATTTCCTTCTCCATAGGATCTTCCCGATCCAGGCATTGAACCCACATCTCCTACATTGGCAGGCGGTTTCTTTACCACTGAGCCACCAGGGAAGCCCCAATAGCAAGGACCCAACAGAAGCAGAAGAGATCAAGAAGTGGCAAAAATACACATGAGGCTTATACAAAAAAGGTATTAATGACCCAGATAACCATGATGGTGCGGTCACTTACCTAGACCCAGACACCCAGGAGTGTGAAGTCCAGAGGGCCTCAGGAAGCATTACTACAAAGCTGGTGGAGGTGATGAAATTCCAGCTGAGCTATTTCAAATCCAAAAAGATGCTGCTGCTAAAGGGCTGCACTCAGTATGCCAGCAAATTTGGAAAACTCAGCAGTGGCCGTAGGACTGGAAAAATGTCACTTTTCATTACAATCTCAAAGAAGGGTGATTCCAAAGAATGGTCAAACTACCATACAATTGCACTCTTTTCACATACTAGCAAGGTAATACTCAAAATACTCCAAGCTAGGCTTCAGCAGTGTGTGAACTGAGAACTTCCAGTTTTACAAGCTAGATTTACAAAAGGAAGAGAAATCAGAGATAAAATTGCCAACATTCATCGGATCACTGAAAAAGCAAGGGAATTTAAAAAAAACCATCTATTTCTGCTTTGTTGACTACGTGAAAGCCTTTGACTGTGTGGATCACAACCAACTGTGGAAAATTCTTAAAGAGATGGGGTTACCAGACCACCTTACCTGTCTCCTGAGAAACCTGCATGTAGGGCAAGAAGCAACAGTTAGACCTGGACCTGAACCAACGGACTGGTTCCAAATTGGGAAAGGAGTACGTCAAGGCTATACACTGTCACCCTGCTTATTTAACTTCTATGCAGAGTACATCATGAGACACGCTGGGCTGGATGAAGCACAGCTCGAATCAGGATTGCCGGGAGAAATATCAGTAACCCTGTACATGGAGATGACCCCACTTTACTGACAGAGAGTGAAGAGGAACTGAAGGGCCTCTGAGGGTGAAAGAGGAGCATGAAGAAGCTCTGGCTAAAAGGAACATTCAGAAAACTAGGATCATGGCGTCCAGTCCCATCACTTCATGGCAAATAGCTGGGGAAAAAGTGGAACCAATGACAGATTTTATTTTCTTGGGCTCCAGAATCACTGCGGATGGTGATTGAAACCAGGAAATTAAAAGATGCTTGCTCCTTGGAAGAAAAGCTATGACAAACCTAGTATGCATGTGTGCTAACTCACTTCAGTTGGGTCTGACTCTACGTGATCCTCTGGACTGTAGCCTGCCAAGCTCCTCTGTCCAGGGGATTCTCCAGGCAAGAGGGTGGGGATGAAGTGGTAGAAACCTTATAAACAATCTTAGAGATAAATGAATATATCACATCTGCTTAAATATTTAAGGTAAAGAATGGGTGTGTTTAGGTGTCTCTACTCAGGATAGCATGTGTTTTAGTTAACTATCTCCTGCAAAAACCCATGAAAATGAAGTCGCTCAGTCGTGTCCGACTCTTTGCGACCCCGTGGACTGTAGCCCACCAGGCTCCTCCGTCCTCCTCCTTCTCTCTCCAGGCAAGAATACTGGAGTGGGTTGCCATTTCTTCTCCAGGGGATCTTCCCAACCCAGGGATGGAACCCAGGTCTCCCGCATTGCAGGCAGATGTTTTAACCTCTGAGCCACCAGGGAAGCCCCTGAAAAAACCCACATGCAGGCGTAAATCTACACACAGAAGATTAACTTCATTTAACACTGAATATTTAAGAAACTATGGTATTCTTAGGGTATGTACTTTATTACAATATTGAATGGTCAGTAAAACAGAAATTGAAGAGCAGTAGACCGCATGTCTCGCTGATCCTGCTGACTATACCAGGCGTCTTGCTGTATTTCACTGTGTGCACTGTTTGTTGAACCCAAGGTAGGCAAGAAGCTGGGGAAGGAAAGGCGAGGAGCCATAGGAACTGCACACATGTTTATTTTCTCCAGCTGGCACAACAGTTGTAGAGGCAGCAGACATGCTGTAGTCTCTCCTTTTGTGGTTGAGCCAACAGGCGCAGCCATAACGCAGCCTCCCCGCCTGACGCAGCCATAACATAGTCACGCCGGCTATTTCAGGAGCGCTTAAACGCTTACAGAGCAAAAGTAGCCTGCGGCCAAGTGGGTGCATCGTGATGCACATGCGCAGTGCTGTAAGTGACCTCAGCTGTTACAAAACCATGTATCTGCAAACTATGGGGCGAAAGCAAGAGGATGTGGAGCGAGAGAGCCTGACCACACCATCTTGGCTAATTTGCTCTTTCCCTACATTCCACCCCTTCAGGGTCTCTCACCTCACCGTCTACCCCAATCCATCTTCCGCAGTGTTCTCTTGGCAAGTAACTCTGACCCTTGTATTTATATCTTGCAACAGAAGCAGCTACAAAAACAATTACATCCCCAATACACGGCGAGACCCAATACCAGGTATCATCTGAAACTCATGTTCCAGTCCTTGCCCTTACCAGGCTAAAGAAGAGCCACCCACCGCATGTGGAGTGCCTTTATCTCCCATGGCCAAGTCCAGTCCACCATCTGTCCTTGTGGGATTGCAGGAAAGCCTCCACAGGGCAGCTCCACCCCTGTGGAGCTTTTTATTAAGGACCCGCAAACCACCACCCCACCAAACGCAGGCTCCAGGCCCACCCCTTCAAAGAGGGGATTTGTGTGGCATTCAGTCTACCCACATGATTCCAAATGCTTTCAACGCTGTTCTAGGTCTCCAAGAGAATCAGGTTAGTACCACATCACAGGACACAGTTGCAGTACACAGTCCTACTGACTGTAGAACACAGCCGTGTTCTGAACCGTTTGGCCACCATAGCCATGGATGTATGCACTAGGTCTGGGAAACCGCCCCGGCTTGCGGTCAACGAGGCTGCACTCAGCCCCAGTGTCAACCAGGGCTGTTACTCTCTGTACATAGTGACCAGTGAACTGCAAGTTCTACCTGGGGTCTCTGGCCCCTGCTTGGGTTTTGCCAGAGGGCACCTTGGTCTGAGCCCTATTCCAAGCAGAAAAGGGCATCACCGAAAGGAATGTCCTTGGGCGCCATGTAATCTTTTAACCGACCCGACTGTATCTCTTGCTGTGGGTGCTTCCCAGGCTCGGTAAACTGCAGCTCCCGTCTCAGCTGCCTCAGTATCTCCAGGAGCACTGCGCTGTGCTGTCTATCAATTTTATTTCTGTCAACTCGCGCTGCCAGAAAATCGGCTCGTATTTGCATCCGTGTAACCCGGACGGGACCCTGCCGGCTCGGGCCCCCTTCAGGGTCTTCACACTTTCCAACGGTGTCTTGCATGTCATCCCTCTACTTTTCTCAGTAAGGATCCCCAAAACCCCCCACAGGTGCCAGGCCCAACCCTCTGTCCCAGAGTCACAAAAGGCAAGCTGCCAAGGTTTCCCCTTGCTTTTGCCAAAACTGCTTACCCAAGTCGACCAACTCCACCCGAGTACATGGTCGCTACGTTGCGAACCCAGTCACACCGGGGGCCCCTTGAGGATGCCCGCCTTGGTCACAGGCTGCTCAGACGCCCCTTTTTGCCGCACAATGGGCCTTGCTGCCAAGCGGGGACCCGTGGTCTCGCGATGTTCCTCGTCATCATCCCTCACTGCCTCACTGTCCAAGCCCCTGGTTCCTCAAGGCCTCGCATCTTTTCTCCAGCAAGTGTACCCCCTGCTCTAGCTCTTCTTCTCTCTGTGGTCTGCGCACTTACAAGCATCACGAAGGGCACTATCCCTATGTGCCTTCAAGGCAGTCAGGAAAACCCACCCCGCAGTGCCGGCAGCAGCCCTTGCCACTTTGTCCAGTAAGTGCGGACTCACCGCAAGGCCTTTTCAATGCTATCCTGAGATTTAGAGCTATTTGCACTAGGGGCTGAAAAAATAATTACCCTATGTAGTCCCAACTTTCTGCTCATTAACAGATTTTCCTAATCAGGTCGGCAGTTGGGTTAAGAGCACCAACAGCATGGAGTGCTGAGTTTAAATATCACTCCAGAATATCATAATTTAAAAATAGTATGTCCATTATCAGTATTTGGCTAATCTTGGAATCTGTACTTTGAGGAACCAAATTCTAGGAAATGTGTAAAACTAGAAAAGCCATTTCTGATTTTGTTATCTAGAGAAGCATGTGGCCCCCACAAGGCTTACCTTCCTGTCAGCCATACCACAACCCACCCATATCCCGCACCACACACACCCACACCCACACACATACACACACACCAGTGCTGAGATTTTCCTGAGAACAAAGGACTTAGTTCATCATTCTTCCTAATAAACTCACCATAGTAGAACAGTTTGGACATACCATACAAAACATTTCTTTGAATACATTCAAATAACTTAATGTTTAGACTGATTTCTAAGAGGTTAGTATTTTCTTTGTGTGACACACCATTTCTTAGGTGTGCTCAATCATGATGAAATTGTGAAAGTTGTAATATATTTAAATTTAAGATTTTTTAATTTTTTGTATAACTAAAATTAGAGAAAAATCATGTATTTTTCTTGGGACCATCTGGTAACTTCACTAAGAAGGAAAGAGTTTAAATTGCTTCTTGTTGCTTTGAGCAAATCCATATGGTGCCAATCATTACCTACACCAGCCAATGAGAGAGGTGAATTTCACTAGTGTGTTCTGAGATTTAGTCTGATCATCTGTTGTTGCTATTCTAATTCCACACAGAGGCATTTTCTTTCTTTTTTCATTTAATGCTTTCCAGAAACTACATATAATCAATTGATATGGTCTATTTTTCCATATAGCTCACCAATAATAATTTAGCCAAAACTAACAGGAAATTGACTTGGAGTCTGATCTCTAATGAATACTGAAAGCAAGCTCAGCACATTAAAGGAAGTAGTTATGAAGCACCCCACTGTGTGTAATATGCTCGGTCAGCCAAAACAGAGGACTTTTCTATTTTTATGAGCTTTGTCAAATTTAAATTATGTTACATTGTAAGACAAAAATTTTAAAGAATTTGTTAGTAGCAATGCCACTCTTTAAATATTTATTTTTAAAATTATCCTTCATGTAACTTAAAGACAATTTTTTGAAGCAAATGGCCTAGACATACCAATAAAAATACCTATTCATTTGCAAAAAAAGTAATAAATACCACAGGTATTTCTAGCTAATTATATATACATACACTATAGTGTGTGTGTGTGTGTACATGCTATATAGCACACCAGTCCTGTGATCAGCATTAACTGGGAAAGTGCAGAGGTCATCTGGCTCATCACTGAACTTCACAGCAGGCTGCCCTCTGTTCCTCTGGAACATAGCTCCTGTGGTTTCTTAACGCTTGCTCATCCTCCTTGCTTCTCTTGGGTGCAGTCGTGGTCATGACTAGCCCTTGGCAGTGTCCACCATTTACCAAGCACCTCTGTGCTGTTTACACACTGATTCCTGTCAGCTGGCAGCGACTCCCTCACAAACCATCTCCCACCTCCTTCTTCGCTTACTGAACTCAACTCTGACTTGACATAGAATCTCCACTCTTACTTCCTGAATTCTTATGTTCATACTTCTTATTCTGACTGTTTCCTGACGTGTTTCCCTACTTTTGTCCACAGTGTATCTTCCTGCCATTTTTCCCTCTCTATCATATCTTCTTTTCATCACCTCCACTTTCCCCAGATCCTTCCATGGGCAGATCTGTCTGGCTGAGTGCTTGGCACCGGCCAGGCTGAGCCCTCCCTTGTGTCACTAGCAGAGGGGGCAGTGAGGTCGGAAGGCTTTGGTGAGCAGCACTTTCTGGGATGGGCATGGTGCAGGGGTGGGCAGTCAGATCACTATTCAGGTTAGCAGTCTCCAAGGGAATAAAAGCCCACCTTCTCTGAGGGCTATTTCAAATGCATACCCTTCCTAGGGAAAATCTTAAGAAACTTCAACTTGTATCAGTCACAGAATTGCCTGGGGGCTCATTAAAGCTGATTGCCAGCTTGCCCACACTCCACCCACATCCAGATTCTATAGGTCTGGGGATGAGATTGGAATATGCAATTCTAATAGCTCCCAGGCTATTCACATGCCCCCTGGCCAGAGATCACTGCTTGAGTAGCACTAGTTTGCGATGCTTTCTGTTTTTCTGATCTCTAACAAATAATTCTGGATACACTTTACAGCAAATCACCTATACCCTTATTTCTGTGGAACTGATCAGCAGGTAATCCCTGTTAAGTGACACTAACTCATTACATTATTTTCTCATAGCTCAATAACATGAATTTCCTTAGCTTTCTATAAAATCTATTCTGTAAATCTTTCATTACTCTATTGTTCTCTTCTATTTTTTCTACCAGTTGCCCACATCACTCTCCAGTTGTGGAAATGCAAACTGAATTTAGTAATCTATATAGTGTTGAAACCAGCAGGACCCTGTGGAGCTCCTGGGCATGGAAGACTTTCTGTGTCTCCTTTTTCTTATTTGTAGGGAATAGACTCCAGCCTCCATGACCTTCCCTGAATTCCAAAGAGCAGGTTCAAACAGCTGCTAATCAAGGAAGGGAGGTGATACAGAGACAAGGGAGGATCAATCTAAAAACAATAGTGCAGCCTTGGGACAGGGTCCTGATTCAACCTCAGGATACATATTAAATACCTTTGAGCTCTTTTGCAGAACTAAAACACCCAACAAATGGAAGATGTTAACTACTTGATACAGCATTCTTTATTCCAGAGAGAAGGTCACAGTTTAAACACATATTGAACTGTATCAATTCATTCAACGGGTGTTATTAAGTGAAAGGCTATCTGATCTACTCAGGACTTTTTCAGCACTTTTAAATTCAGTTATTCTGCCTCACGAGTTTCTTACAATACTAGGTGGGAAGTACATCATACAGTGATAAATAATGCACTGGAGGTCACAGTTATTGAGCCATGATTCAAACCCAGGCAGTCTAGCTCCCCATTCTGCACTCCACCCCTTACCTCACCTTACCAGAAAACTGCCCTCATGTCTTCCTCTCCACAGCCCGGTGACAGACTCTCCTCTGCAGCACTTCTTTTTGCAGAGCTGGACACTGATATTTCTGAGATAATGGGATGTGTGGTACATGTGGGTTTGAGGCTTTGCCTTGATCCAGTACTGACATGTTTAAAGTGATCCAAAATTTATTAGTGTGGGTATCATGACCTTAGTTTGATGCTAGTTTGAACAAGATACTGAAACTTATGTTTTTTAAGTCTCTGGTAAAATATTTTTATAGTTTTTAAATATTTAGTATCTTGATTATTAGTTATCTGAAATTTGGTTATCTGTTTTTGTAGATAAATTGTTGATCTTATTCACAATTTCCCTCTCTGCAACGAGGTGTCCCTCCCCTGTATTAGTTGGACATCAATGTTTCTAAAGTATGATGAGATGGGTGGTACATGTGGCTCTGGGGCTAGTGCCCTGATCTAGCACTGCTGTGCTTAAATTGATTCAACTTTACATAATGAGAACCAATCTTGGCCAGCATTTCATCCTTCTTTGAGCTCCTAAAAGATCTTGTATTATTCTCTTGTCACACACTGCCCTGGGTTGTTAGGGAAGACTAGTATACATCCTGCTTAGAAGTATTTGTCCAGTAAATAAAGAAATGAATGAGAAAAATCTGGGGAGAATTCTTTATCACCTGAAGTTCACTAGCAGACTTTTTCTGTGAATATAATTTCAGTAATTATAGAAGCATGATTAATAACAGTTCTCATATAATTTACAGTCTTCTCATTAAGGCCACATTCTACCTGGTTATATGTACATAGAGAAAAAATGAGTCAGATATATACTAACAGTCATCAACTTACAAAGGAAATAGTAACCTAGGGCAGGTTCTCTTACTTAAAATTAATTTTTGCTTAAAATAACATTTATAAATTGCTCTTAAACATTCCTTTTATTCATTAATTTGAGTAATAGTAAATGCATTTAATTCTAATGAAATTTGGTCGCTGAAGTTGCACAGCAGAAAAGAAAATCAAAGTCGTTTCAGCTCCTCGAAGGTAAAAAGTTTAAGAGAGAAAAAAGTCTCCTGACACCAGTCTTGTGATTAACACAAAGTATCCTGCATGTAGGCATCAAAGCAAAATGGAAAAAGTTATTTTCAAGCCATTGATGATGAAGTCTTCTATGAGTCTTAATCCCAGAACAAATTTTGAATGTATAAATTCTTATATTGATGCCTGTGCATTCCATAAGCATATTTGTTCTACTTCCATAATAATTTTATTTTACTATGCATCCTTGCATAGCTTCAATTATATTCATTTGTTTTCATGTTATTATTCAAGAAATTAATCAAACAATGTTTAAAATATCATAAGTAAAGGAAAATATTTTGTTACTAAATGACAGGATATCTCTACTACATGCAAGGATGTCAGCTACCTTTTCTTTTCCATTGAATTTCCTCTTTTTTTGCCGCCACTCCTTTCACAGATCCACATCTTGGTCACGATATACCGTCTCACACTGCCCTGGACAGTGTTGATTGTATCTGAAGTATCTCCATGATGTACAATAAATATAAATATACACATATAGAAACAGGCCATTAGTCCACACTGTTAACATGATACGCGTGTGCACGTATATGTTCCCCTCATGCTCTGAGTGCAGGGAACACTGCACAGAAGATACAATATAACTTTGTCTGGAGGTCACTAGTAAGTCTTCCCTGGAACACTTGTGGACTGCCTACTAAGATATTCTGACTTATGGGACTTCCCTGGTGGTCCAACGGTTAAGACTTCATGATTCCAATGCAGGGGGCACAGGTTTGATCCCTGATTGAGGAACTAAGATCCCATAGGCCTCAAGGCCAAAAAAAAAAAAAAGGATATTCTGACTTCAGCATATACTTCATGGTACCTGGTTTAGTCCATGATCAAATGTTTGAAGGACAAAAAATTTCAGAGGAAAAAAGATTCATCTTGATACCAACCTCATGGTCACCTGATATATGCTACATATGTGGACTTTTTTTTCTACCACCAACTTTGTGTCCTGACAAACAGTTTTGAATTCTAAGACTGATAGCAGTTTGCTATGCTAGTGCTGAAACCATAGCAAAGAAACTGGAAGGAAGTTTGTATATGTTAAAATGCAAGCTTTACCATGGGCTAAACCTTTTTCAAATGAACTGTCAGTTAAACAGTGTGTGTGTGGGGGGAGGGTAAGGGGATCAATTTAGGATTGACAGAAGCACATTGCTGATATGAAGGCCACCATTACCATTACTGATGCTTGGGAAATCTGACCGCTTGCTGTAGAGTGGTGACTAGAAGAAGCGCTCACTGACCTCTAAACAGGGCTCAGGCAGAGGGATTGCTAACACGCAGCACTAGCCATGCATGCCCACAAGGACCATAGCATCAGTATCCTGTAAATGCTCCCCTTGATTACAGCTGCCATTGTTGAAGGCATGCTGTGTACTGCCTATTCATGATGGGTGAGTGTACTTAAAATGCAGGCCAACTCCAGAAAGACCCTTTTGTGGTTAGATTGGAAGTATCAGGATAAACTCATGACTTTGACAATATAAAGGGAAAGGAAATAGACATAGAGTACAATATCTGTGTGTGTATTTAGGTATATGTGTGTGTGTATGTGTGTGTGGGTATATGTGTATGCGTGTATTTGTTGTTCAGTCACTCAGTTGTGAATGACTCTTTGCAATCCCATGGACTGCAGCACGCCAGGCTTCCCTGTCCTTCACCAGCTCCCAGAGTTTATTCAAATTCATGTCCATTGAGTCGGTGATGCCATCCAAGCATCTCATTCTCTGTCGCCCCCTTCTCCTCCTGTCTTCAATCTTTCCCAGCATCAGGTCTTTTCTAAGGACTCAGTTCTTTGCAAGAGGTGGCCAAAGTATTGGAGCTTCAGCTTCAGCATCAGTCCTTCCAATGAATATTCAGGACTGATTTTCTTTAGGATTGACTGATTTGATCTCTTTGCAGTCCAAGGGATTCTCAAGAGTCTTCTCCAGCATCACAGTTCAAAAGCATCAATTCTTCAGCACTCAGCTTCCTTTATGGTCCACCTTTCACATGTGCGTGTGACCACTGGAAAAATGGTAGCTTTGACTAGATGGACCTTTGTTGCCAAAGTAGTGTCCCTGCTTTTTAATACCCTTGCTGTTTGGCATAGCTTTTCTTTCAAGGAGCAAGCGTATTTTAATTTCATGGCTGCAGTCACCATTTTCTTTGGAGCCCAAGAAAATAAAGTCTGTCACTGTTCCCGTTGTTTCCCCATCTATTTGCCATGGGACCAGATGCCATGATCTTACTTTTTCAAATGTTGCATTTTAAGCCAGCTTTTTCCACTCTCCTCTTTCATTTTCATCAAGAGGCTCTTTAGTTGCTCTTTGCTTTCTGCCATAAAGGTGGTGTCATCTGCATATCTGAGGTTATTGATATTTCTCCTGGCAATCTTGATTCCGGCTTGTGCTTCATCCAGCCCAGCGTTCCTCATGATGTACTCTGCATATAAGTTAAATAAGCAAGGTGACAATACACAGCTTTCATGTACTCCTTTCCCAATTTGGAACCAGTCCATTGTTCTCTGTCCAGTTTTAACTGCTGCTTCTTGGCCTGCATATAGGTTTCATAGGAGGCAGGTAAGGTGGTCTGGTATTTCTGTCTCTTTAAGTATTTTCCACAGTTTGCTGTGATTCACACAGTCAAAGACTTTAGCATAGTCAATAAAGCAGAAGTAGATTTTTTTCTGGAATTCTCTTGCTTTTTCTGTGATCCAGTGGATGCTGGTAATTTGATCTCTGGTTCCTCTGCCTTTTCTAAATCCAACTTGAACATCTGGAGGTTCATGGTTCACGGACTGTTGAAGCCTGGCTTGGAGAATTTTGAGCATTACTTTGCTAGTGTGTGAGATGAGTGCAATTGTGCGGTAGTTTGAGCATTCTTTGGCATTGCCTTTCTTTGGGATTGGGATGAAAACTGACTTTTTCCAGTCCTGTGGCCACTGCTGAGTTTTCCAAATTTGCCGGCATATTGAGTGCAGCACTTTCTCAGCATCATATTTTAGGATTTGGAATGTATCAGCTGGAATTCCATCATCTCCACTAGCTTTGTTCATAGTGATGCTTCCTAAGGCCCACTTGACTTCGAACTTCAAGATGTCTGGCTCTAGGTGAGTGATAACAGCATCGTGATTATCTGGGTCATGAAGATCTTTTTTGTACAGTTCTCTGTGTATTCTTGCCACCTCTTCTTAATATTTCTGCTTCTGTTAGGTCCCTACCGTTTCTGTCTTTCATTGAGCCCATCTTTGCCTGAAATGTTCCCTTGTGATGTTGCTCAGTTGTGTTCAACTCTTCGCGATCCCATGAACTGTAGCCTTCCATGCTACTCCATCCATGGAATTTTTCAGGCAAGAGTGCTGGAGTAAGTTGCCATTTCCTTCTCCAGGGGATCATCTCAACCCAGGGATTGAACCCAGGTCTTCTGCATTGCATGCAGACGCTTTACTGTCTTAGCCACCAGGGAAGCCCAACGTTCCCTTGGTATCTCTAATTTTCTCAAAGAGATCTCTAGTCTTTACCAGTCTATTGTTTTCCTCTATTTCTTTGCACTGATCACTGAGGAAGGCTTTCTTATCTCTTCTTGCTGTTCTTTCTAAGCTCTCCTTACCTCTGCATTCAGATGGGTATATCTTTCCTCTTCTCCTTTACCTTTCACTTCTTTTCTTTTCTCAGCTATTTGTAAGGCCTCCTCAGACAACCATTTTGCCTCTTTGCATTTCTATGCATGTATATATACAATTGCTTCCTTTTCCTCTGAGCTGAGAGGGTATGGAATCAGTGACAATCCAGTAGTGGTGAGCACACCAAGTGTCCAGATTTTTATTTCTGAATGTTATTCTACACTAGAACAAAGGTTGTGAGAAATGGTGTTTGTAGGATTGGAGTGGAGAAAAAAAAGATGAGCTTGGAACATCTTTGGTGGCAGGAAGTAGAGAAATGCTCAAAGAATGGTGGAGATAAAGCAAAAGAAGGCCTGGGCCAGTCTGAAGGAGCTCACACAAGACAAACTTGGAATAATTTGACCATCAAAATAAACTAAATATTTATGGATCATAATCCATTGAATAAAATAAAAATGCAATAAAGTCTGGGATAATATGAATATATAGGAGAGAATGGAAAGCTTTTCCTTATGATAGAAATCTCCTTGATGTAGAAAGAATGATGAAAGTAGAAATATTACCATTTGGCATTATTTTGTGTTCCTGAACCTAATTTCAGCTTGGGAGGGTGTTCCCACACCACCACCAACCAATTCTCTAGACAATTGAGTATCCTACAATTTGACTCAGTTCTGCTATTATCCTCCCTGACAATAAGATAGCATCAGACTCCAGTTTAAGGGTTCAGTCCTACAAGACTCCCTCCAACCCTTTCAGATGCCAGTCACAATTCTAGGCTGCCGCCTGTGCTTCTGACCAACTGGCTATAAATCAGAGTTTCCCATGACACGCCCCCTTCCCCCCACATTGGGTTCAAATAATTTGTTAGAGTAGTTCACAGAATTCAGGAAACCCGTTTACTCACTAGATTACTGATTTATTACAGAAGAACATAGCTTGGGAACAGCCAGATGGGAGAAATGCATAGGGGAAGGGGCACAAAGCTTCCCTCCCTCTCCAGGTGCCCATTCACCCCACATCTCCACGTGTTCACCAACCTGGACACTCTCCAGAGCCCTGTCCTTACGAGTTTTTAAGGAGCCTTCATTATGTAGACATGACTGATTAAATCATTGGCCACTTGGCAGTTGATCGCATGTCCAACAAACCTGCCTCCAATCCCCAGAGGTCAGGGGGACAGGACTGAAAGTTTTAACCCACTCATCCCCAGTGTCTGTTTCCTCTCGTGACCAGCTCCCATTCTTGGGCGATCTGAACTGGAGTGGAGTGTATATGCTTAGTCATGTCCAACTGTCTGCGACCCATGGACTGTAGCCCACGAGAATCCTGTCTGTGGAATTCTCCAGGCAAGAATACTAGAATGGGTTGCCACTTTCTTTTCCAGGGGATCTTCCCCACCCAGGGATTGAACCCATGTCTCTTACATTTGACCTGCATTGACCCGCAGATTCTTCTAAAAGTCACCTTATTGACAAACCAAAAGACAACTTTCTCCCTCTCAGCACTTAAGGTATTCCAAGTGTTTTAGAAGCTTTGTGCCTGAAACAGAGAGGAAGACCAAATATATATTTCTTATTATTGAAACAGAGCAGGATCCTGTGCAGTCTCCCAGTTATAAATCCTTTCCTTGTCTCCTGTTTCTTGCTTGCACAAAATAGGCTTCATTCAACCTCTTTGACCTTCCCTGAGTTCCAAAGGGCAGATTCAAACAGCTGCTTATCAAGTAAGGGAGAGGATGCAGACACAAGAAAGGAACAATCAGGAAACAATAGTGCAGCCTTGGGGTAGGATCCTGGTTCTTCCTCAGAGAATATATGTAAAAGTTTCTTTGAATTGTTCAGCAGAAACTAAGGCCCCCTCCCACATGGAGGACAGTAACTTCAGGTTGAGCGCAAGATTCCTGGAGTACTGCCATATTACCTCACCACCAACCAATCAGAAGAAAGTTTGCCCACAGTAGGACAACAACTCTGACCCCTTCCCCAAATGATTCTCCCTTTAAAAAGTTTCACATGAAGCAACATCTGTGGAGTTCATGTTTGGACAAGAGTCAGTCTTCTCCCCAATTTGCCAGCCTCCTGAATAAAGCAACTTTTCCTTCCCAATCAACACTCCTCTCTTGAGTATTGGCTTTTGAGCAGCAAGCAGTCAAACCTGAGTTTGATAACATTATAAATCACAATATCACAGGCAATCACCTTAGTAATAATTGACTCAGGCAAGAATCATCAGTGGATGCTAAAACTATGAAAGAAAGTTGGATATTACCAGGGTATATATATATATATATAGTCGCAAAGTATCACCCTATAAGATACATGTTAGTTACAAAAGGAAAACAGTAACTTACAATGGATAAACGAGGCAAACATACCTTAACCATTTGATCAAAGTTGTCATCAATAGTGTCAGTGCCTTGCAGCCTAACACTACCGGAACACACCTGTAACTGAACAAGCAGTGAGGGCAAATGCACACCATGGGACACCCTGGGGCCTCTCAATGAAAGGGTGTGAGTAAGGACTCAGAATTTGGGTATGTTAGGTCATCTGGGAGAAGGGTTAGGAAGTGGCTTGTTCAGTTGCTAAGTCATGTCCTATTCTTTGTGCACAAGGCTTCCCTGTCCTTTGCTATCTCCCAAAGTTTCCTCAAACTCATGTCCATTAAGTTGGTGATGGCATCCAACCATCTCATCCTCTGCCATCCCTTTCTCCTCCTGCCCTCAGTCTTTCCCAGCATCAGGGTCTTTTCCAATGATTTGGCTCTTCGCATCAGGTGGCCAAAGTATTGGAGCTTCAGCTTCAGCGTCAGTCCTTCCAGTGAATATTCAGGGTCAATTTCCTTTAGGATGGACTGGTTTGACCTCCTTGCAGTCCAAGGAACTCTCAAGAGTCTTCTCCAGAACCACAGTTCAAAAGCATCAATTCTTTGGCACTGGGGATTGGAATCTGTCAGGAAGCAGGGGTAATTCTGTCTTGGGTGTCTTATTAAATCTTATATAAAGGGAAGGAAGACTAAACTAAAACTAGAGCTGTAGTTGATAAAGAAATCACAGGTGCACATGTCAGCTAGGATGGAGGGATGTTTGACCACCTGTATAATGATGACAGTATTCATTGTTTTGTCTCTGTCCAGGCATGACAGGTTCTTGCCACAAGGTCTTGGAGTAGCCTTGACTAATACTGACATTCTGGAAAATAGTTTATGTGCAATAAAACACCTCAGCCAGGTTGTGAGTACCGGTTATCTCCTAGCAACACCAAGGCCTAGCTGGTAGCATCCTCAGATCCCAGATGTCAAGCACTGCTTTTCTCATTCTTGCTGGTAATGGGACAGATCAACATCTCATGCCCTCTTATATGAGAAGGAAAACAGTATCGCTCTTGTGCATTCCTGCCCCTAAATGCAGAACCTGAACCTAATCATGAGGAAACATCAAACACAAACTGATGGACATAGCAGGCATGCATTCTTTAAAAATGTCAGTGTCGAGCAGGAGAGAGACTGAGGAATTGTTCTAGACTGAAGGAGACAACCACACATAAGGGCCAGCCGCACTGTGTGATCTGGAAACTTATTTCACTGTAACAGGCTGTCCTGCAGCAATGGAAAATTCTGAATAAATTTATAGTTTAGATAATTATAGAAATGTTAATTTTCTGATTTTGATAATTATACTGATAAATAAGAGAATGTCTTTACTTTTAGGAAATACACTGAAGAATTTAGAGGTCAAGGGGCATCATACCTACAACTTATTCTCAAACATTTAGAAAAAAAAGTACATATTTGTTTAAGTGTGTGTGTGTGTGTGTGTGTGTGTGTGTGTGTGTGTGTGTGTATACAAAGAGAAAGAAAAAGAAAGGATAAAACAAGATTTAGAAAATCTGGGTGACAAATATAGGGAATTCATATTTTTACAACTATTCTAGAAGTTTGTAATTAGGTACAAATTAAAAGAAAAATGCCTTTCTCATTTATCTCATGCTTTTCTTTTCTGAGTGAAAATATTCTGGGTGAATAACTTCAGTATTTCACTCACTGCATTCTGAATAAAATGTTTACATTCATACTTACATTTAAATCTCCAACTTTAATTTTTCATGGCTATCCAAGGACTGACTTGTAGGGTTTCTTTAGGAGGTGGATACTTCCTTCAGCAGTTCTTATATTTGGTAAAACTTGTTATAATTGATCTTTTCTGTTTTTAATTCTGTAGATACTAATTGCCAGGAACGTATGCGTTAAATTTGTTTGAATAATTCCCTTGGTGGTGGGGGCATTGCCTTACTAAGAAGTGGCCCACAGGTGAGTATCTGAGCAGCGAATGCTTTCTCTTTTCCATCTTTTCCCATGTGTTGCTGACAGCAGTCTGTATCAGTAGGCCTCTATAAAACATATACACTAATACTACAGAGCTCTTAGTTTGGAATGAGGAATAAAACAGAAGTGAAGTCTTTTTGATAACTTCTTGAGGAAGAAGAATTATGCTTGAGGAAGCATAATTGTCTTCATTTTAGTGAGTTGTTTTAGAGGATTTGAAGACCATATAACAAAAGAGAAAACTTAAACAATGTTTAAGATAATAATTCAAATATGACTTAATCTTGAAACTGAAGAGTGTTTAGTATTCTATAGCTAAGAGCCATTATTTGAGGTAAAGAAAGTTACTATCTTATTGTCAGGTCCAGAGCCTGTGGGTTGAAACATGCCTGGGTCATCCCAGAAAGGAACTAAAGTGAAGTAGCTTTAACTCAGCTCTAAATTTTGCCTCTTATTTTGAAACTTTTACTTCAAATAGAAGGTCTTACTTATTATTGACAACTGGTGGTGACTATGTAATTTCTAATAAATATGTATTACAGTCTGCTTTTAGTGGGAGTACCTTTAGGTCCTCACGTGCGCGTGCGTGTGTGTATGTGTGTGTGTGTGTGTGTGTGTGTGTCGGGGGTCGTGCCTCACCATTTGGACGCCACTGTTAACCTCACCTGGCCTCATTACCTTTTGGTGCTGACTCAAGGTTTAGCAGAATTGTAAGCAAGAACAAGTGTCAGTGATCTCCAAGGTTTGAGAACTCCCTGCCTCAGAATCACCTGGGATGCTTGTTAGAATGAAGATTCCTGGCTCCACCACAGACCTACTCACTTGGAAGCTCTTAGTGTAGGGCTCAGGAACCTACTTTGCAAATAGCTCCTAAAATGATTCTGAGGCATTAAATATAGGAAAACATGTTTTCAACAGAACTTGCCTGAAACGGAATTTTTTAAATTGAATGATCTTTATTCTCCTCTATATCTTTCATATTTCCTTTTACATCACATACTTAATCAGTATCTCAAATTAAAATATGTAAGAGCCTCTCCAAGGTCAGCCTGCTCCCACATCTCAGGAATATATTATCCACTGTCTGTTTAATAAAAGTTCAGTCTGCTTCAGCTGTTAAAAAAAAAAAAGAAGAAATCATAGAAATAATTTTATTCTGTCCAAAATTTAAAAGGCCAGAAGTACATAAATGATCTTTCTCTGTAGTTCTGCTGTCTTTTAATCAATCATTTGAACCCTCTGAAGTTCAAGAAATCATGCTAAGCTGTAGTCATCAGATAAAAGGAAAAATTGTAAAGGTGATAAAAATAGCTCACATCTTCAGCTATGATTTTTTTCTGAGCTGATAACTTGCAGTTATCATTGATGAAATTAAAAAAAACTTCTACTCATATGGAGAATCACTAGCAGAAAGAAGATATTTCAGTTCATTTATATGTTCAGTTTACTTATATGTTTACCTGTGCATTATGCTCTGTATGTGACGCTTATTTTCCTCTTACATTTTTTCTTCTCTATTGTGTTCTTGTAACTAGTACATTCCCACATAAGCATTAAGTTTTTCTGATTCAGTATCTCCTTTACTCACATAAAACTTTTTTATTTGTGCTTCATCTAGAATGCATCTATCAAGTAATATATTTTATTTGTAACTGTGTACCCTTAGTATGCATTTCTGAAATTTCTTAATTGTCAGTATATCAAATAAAATCTTATTTATCCAAATTATTTAAATAGAAGTAACTTTTTAAAGCTGTGTTACATGAAAACTAGTAACTATAATAGAGTCCTCTAAACATTTAGAACTTTTCCATTTGTTTTGCTCAACAGGGCAAAGTGCTTGGACAAATGGTATTAAACTTGCAGATAAAAGGTGTTCCTGATTTCAAGTCATTAGCAGATGGATAAAAGAGCTTCGGCACTGAGAAACTTACTGTTTCTTAGTACAAATGCAAACTTGAATCCAAAGTAAAAGGATATAGAAAATATGCATTATAAATAAACACCAGCTTGGTGGATTGAATACCAGTATTAATAATTTGACCACTGGAAGGTAGAAGACAGTAAGTGATTTTTAACACAGAACTGTAAACAATAACAATTTAACATATAAGACAGACAAGAAGGTTGATAGATATATCCTCTAGGCATTTGATAAAGGTGTTCTTTAATTCTTTAAAGCATATACTTTAAAACTTTAATAAGCTGTGATTTGTTTAATAATATATTAACTTTTAGAGTATCCCTCTTGGATACCCAAATCCAAGCTCTGTTAATCTTGTCATTTGTTTAAAGATTTTCTTCCTCTTCCTTTAAAATGTTGTTTATACATCTTATTATCCTTTCGAAGTAATATTCATGCATAAACATACAGATTAAGTTCAGATCCAAACAAGCAGTCTATCAATCTCTTATATAATTTTAACATATTTGTGGCATCCTCACACTGATTTTGAAAAAATATAAAAATTTGAATATTTTGTCCTTTTCAGTAGGAAAGAATTTGAAAGTTAATAGTGACCTAATACTTTGAACTCAAATTAAGTTCAAAGTTGGCCATAAAACTACTTTTGCACTTTAGTCAGGGAATTAACCACTTTTAGCTTCCCTTTAAGAATTTTCTGCTTCAGAGTAAATAGTTTGGTAATAATTTTGAAGCAATTTGACATAATAAAAATGTGACTAAGAATTTTAATGATTTATCCTGATAAGCCTGATTTCCCCTAGCATCCATCATGAACAGGACCCCCTCAATAAGCACCTTGCCATGCCTTTAATACTAGAGGTTGACATCACTAAGGAAGAGCTAATTGTTGCTTAACAAATGAGAAAAATCAAGGTCTTGGGAACACGACTATAAAATTTACTATAAACAAATGCTCTGAATAGGAATGAAACTCAGAACTTTCTCATTTTCATTAAGATCTATGCCATAAGCCAAAGGCCTACTTTCATTATGTCAACTTATTGTACATCATCAACTTTCATGAGCTTCCTGATTGCATGGAATCTTGAGGCATCTATGCAAACTTTGCCAGTGGGTTGGGTTTGGGAGTTTTCTTTTTCAGTCCACGGCACAAACAATAGTAAGTGGGTTAATGAAGGCAATACTGTCTTCTTGATTTCCACTTCCAGATGTTTCCAAAGCTCCATTTCTTATCTGCTTCCTCCTCTCCTGACTCAGAGGAACGACAATCCTTACTCATCACCAGCTTTCCCACCTGGAGCTTTGATCCCATCAAATCCCACTTCTCTGGGACTGACTTCCATCAGCTATATCTTTTCCCTCTTCCCTGATTTCCCTTCCTTTTATGTACACATAGCTTGGTGTATTCCCCATTAAAACAAACAAAAAGAAATAAGCAAGAAAACTTCCATTTGATCCTCTTTTTTTTTTTTTTCTTTTCTTTACTGCAGAATTTTTGGAAATAATCATCACCATTTGTTGCCTAGCCCTTCCATTTGCCTAACTCCTCCTCTCTCCACCCTCAGCAGTATGGCTCCTAGAAACTACCCCCACCCTAGGCCTTCCTTACTGCCTCGTCCAATGGGCCCTTAACTCCCTTGCTAGCTCGTCTGCACTGGAGCTTCTGAGTCGGCCCTCCGGTGAAGACTTTTTCAGCCTTCCCTTCTTCCTCGGGCACCTTGGCACCTTCACGCCGCCTTCCCTTTCCGCACAGCTCTGCCCTGGTTGCCCTCTCTCCCTAGGCTGTGTGCTGCCCCTGGGCAATTTCGTCTCCTCCAAAGACTTCACCTACCACACAGATGCTTCTGAGGCTTACAATTCTTTCTCTTGGCCAGTCTGTTCTCTGGAGATCTTGTTTCACCATTCATCTGCCTACTAAACATCCCCACTGGCAAAGGCTCTTGAAACAATAGATCCGAAATTGAATTCATTTTCTTGCTCCCACAAACCTATTCTTAACACTACCTTTCTCCGTGAAGGGTTTCACTCTGCCCACTCGCTCCAGCAAGCAACGTCAGAGTCACTCCTGGTCCCTCTTGTTCTTGCACTTTCACCACCGCCGTTACATCGTGGTCACCAGAGCGTGTTGGTCTGTGTCCAGAACTATTTTTCGACTTTTCCCTCAGCCCCTCCATCTCCTGCTCCTTGTTCTAGCTCCGTCCCCTTATTCTATTTCTGTCCCTGGACTGCTCAATGACTTTCTGATTCCAGCTTCTCTCCCTTCTTCCAGTCCAGACCTTTTCTGACCCTTTCTTTAAAGCCTCTCAAGCTCCCTACTGCCTGCAGAATAAAATCTGAGCTCCCACTATGGTCCAAGAGGCCTTCACAGCTGCCTTAAGCCTTCAGGTGGGGCTTAGCCTCTGCTCTTAGAGAAGGACACATGTTATGCTCTGGTCGAGCTGCACTATTGCTCTTTGCAAAACATACCAAACATTTTAAAAACATCTTGTCCATGTTTCTTTAGTCTGCCTGGCCATTTGGCACTAACTTACCTCTATCATGTGTGTGTAACAAACTCCAACTCCTCTTGGTATATCCCAACTCCCACTTTCCCTGCCCCAGTTAGAACAAACTGTTCCCTCTTCCATGTCCCAGCAAGTACCTGTGGTGCATGCTACCATTTTAACACATCACACTGAATTATGGAAGTTTATTTAGGACTGACTCCTCCCAGCCAGGTTTTATGTTCCATTAAGGAAGGGACAACACCTCAGTCACTGTTGTATTTCTGAGCCACACAGAACCTCAGATGAACGTAAATACTTGTGGAGGTAGATTATAGATTCAAATTCTCCCATCCCCATTCACAGGCTTTCCTACTACTGTGTAGATCTTTGCTGACTCTTGCAAATTTACGAGTGCTGTGGATAATCAGTGGATTGCTAAATGTGTTCCAGAATGAAAACTATTACGTAGCCATCATTTCTTGAATAAGAACTAGGTGTTACTCTTAATAATATATGTATATTCATGCTTTAATCCTTACAACAACCTTGTGAGATAGGCATCATATTTATCATCATACTCATCTTAAAGGGAGATGACTGAGATCAGAGGGCTTAAGTAAGTTACCCAAGGCCACAGAGTTAAGTAAAAGAGCCAGGATTTGAACCCAGGCAACTTGGCTAGACATTCTTAGCGACTTCCCTAGGCTGTTTCTATTCGGTGTGCTGACCCAGCCGACCCCTCAGTGTTTACCTGTTTGGGAAAACATGCATGTAACTTCAGGAATACACAGATATTATGACTCAGCATACTTCGTCTAATCTATTTGGCTATTTGGGAATATTTTCTGACATAAATAATTTTTTAATATATACTCTCCAATTTTAAAATAGTTAAAACAAATTATGCTAATATTTTATCATTATGATTTACTTTATAAATTTGACATCTGACTAGCAACAAATATTAAGTGTATTACTTTTGTCTTTCTTAAAGAAGTATGGAAATTTAGATTCAAAGAGACTTTGAAGGTCACTCAAAAAATGAGCCTTTATCCAAAGTAATGCAATCTTAACACAGGAATGATTCTGAAATATTAATCAATAGAATTATGAGTATTAACCAGTCCAATTATGAGTAATTTATAATTAAAATTTAAAATACAATGGTTAAGATAAAATTGTAAATAGGAGTTTTTATTGAATGCCCACCATGACCTTGGAACATTTATGAATACTGCTTTAATCAAAGATAATATTCTACATAATACTGCTGAAATGAGTTTTAAAAAGTCACATTTTGGGTCGAGTACATTATTAAAGTAGCTCTTTAGCAATAAATCTTTTTTCCTTTGATAATAAATCACTCTTTTTTTAGTTATTCTTCCTTAATTTGGTATTATAAAAAAAGAATAAACCCCTGCTAGATATTCTACAGAGAAGGAAATGGCAACCCACTCCAGTATTCTTGCCTAGAGAATCCTGTGGACAGAGGAGCCTGGTGGGCTGCTGTCCATGGGGTCGCACGGAGTCGGACACGACTGAAGCGACTTAGCAGCAGCAGCAGATATCCTACATTGGAATTAAATAAATAGAGAAAAATCTTTCCATTTAATCTATTAAAATTTCTTCCATTTAAACTATAAAGCAAAATACTTCACTAAATTACAGTTAAGTCTCACTTTACTTTTTCTTAAGGAACAAAACCCAAAAACTGTTATTTGCAAACCATAAAAGACATATAAGTCTGGTCCCTTTCAACAAAAGTAAACACAAATGCAGGAGAAACCATAGTCTAAGGAAACAGTTTAGATTTTGTTGTCTTATACTTGACTTTGTGGTGAGGCATGCAGGACTATTCAGAGCTATTGCTACACTGAATTCCAGGAAGTTCAGGAGGTGAAGAGATGAGTAGAGTCATCACCAGTCACCCATTCTGTAAGTGACTAGACCAGGGCATGAAAAGTTTAACCAATATACTTAAATCACATAGTAAGTTGTGACAATATTCTTGGTGACGTAGGATTGAGTGTAGGAAATCTAGCACAGATGCTGAGAGAGTTTAAGTCTGGCTAAACCTCTGGGCCCAGTGCCTGGGTTCCACGGCTGTTGAGTCCAGCTTGGCCCAAGAGGTTCTTGCCTGTCTGCTTTGGTTACTTATTCTTCTGTGGGGTGAAGGTCCCTGGAGGATGAGATGAGTGATCTCAGAGCCCTGAACTCACTTTCATGCTGGCAGCAAGACTGCCTCCCCAGGTTCCAGAGCACATTTAGGACTGTGATTTGCTGGTTGCCATCTGGCCTCCAGTAAGACCAGTGCCCTTAGAGGATACCACAAAAACATATCAGAAACACTGCTTCAGGAAGTAAATAAGTATAAGAATGAAGATGGGAAAAGAGAAAGCGTTAAGATATATGTTAGAACATGAAATAATTATGACCAACGGACAGATAGCTATCCCGGTTTATTCTTTTTGAAAGTTTAACTCAACGTTAAAATTGCAGTGATTTCTGATTTAAACTCCTATGTGGATGAAAACATTTTCATGGATTTTTAACTTTAAAGAAAAAATAGTTATTGAATTTATTTTCCTTATTAATTCTGTGTGATCTTGATCTCCGGTGGCCTCGACTTGCAGCAGCTTGAAGCAGGGTTTCCGTTCCCAGCCAAAGATTAAGATCAGGTCACAACAGTGAGAAAGTTGAATCCTAACCACTAGACCAGCAGTCAGTGACAAGGCCCTGGCCCTTCGGCTTTACAGAAAAGAATTCCCCACAAAGATCAAAAGTAGTGAAACAGGTAAGGTATTTACTAGGAAGAAAGAGTTCTGTATGTCTGGATAGTCACATGGCAAACTCAGAGAAAGTCTCACCCTCAGATAGTTTAAATCGCTTATATGGGGGAGTTCTCCTGAGTTTCCTTTGGCAAATCATTTTGATTTGCCTGGTTCAGGGTCTGTATTTGGTGTATCCCAAGGTCAACCTGTGTGAGCGCCTGCATCTCTCAACCAGGATGGATTCTGGCGAAGAAGCCTGTGGGTAGACTTAGCATCACCCTTCTTTGGACCTCCAAGGAGCTTGCTAGGTGGGAAGGCTTCCTTGACTTCAAGAATGAGAGATATGTGGTCTCTTACCTTTTATCTGGGAAGGGCCCAGTCCTCTCTTGATTGCCCTGCCATGGGTTTTGGAGTATCTGTCTAAGTGGAATCTATTCAAATTGTTTTCCTCAGTGGTGGGGATAGGGATCTACCTCTTGCCTCAATGCCATTTCCATTCTGCTCACGTTCTTCACAAATGAAGTCTAGATGGAAATAAAATAAAAGTAACTTTATATAATCTGACATGAAGGCAAGTCATTCCAGAGGGCAGCCAGGGTAAAAATAAGAACTTAAGTCAAGCACAAAGTTTTGTGCCTACAATGGAGAACACAGGCAAACTAGTTCTTCAAGAGAGAGCGACCCACTTGGAGTTCACCCAGGTAAGAAGTATTACAATTTAAAATCCAATTTCCCTTTTTTACAACTGCTTGAGCTGTGTCGGTATGAATCAGCTTTAGCTGAACTACACTGAATTTTCCTTGAGCATGGGTTGGGTAAAAGTAAATACAATTACAAAAATACCAATATGATACACTTCCCTTCAAATTAACTTTAGAAATTAAAGATGTTATTTTTTTCAAAAAACAATAGTATTTGTTGCTACAAAATATCGATGAGACTGTGTTTATATTATTTTAAATTTCTGCACATATATTATCAAAAGAGCATATATTATCGATATATTGATTGAACATACATTATCAAAAGATTCACTGATTTCCAGCACCAACTGCTGCCAACCCCCTGCTCAGTCATTTCTCTTCTTCTTGTGTAATTACTGCTTCACTGGAGTATAAATGATTTCTTTCATATTTTTTTAATCCAATGAGACATTGCATGTTTTAAAGCAATTATTGTGAATGCTATTTAGATTTTCTAAGCACTGGACAGTGATTTATCTTTTATGCTAATTACTCCCTGTGAAAATTCACCAAGAACAAGAGCTAAGACTCTCTGAAGGGCCTGAGTAGTTTGATTTTCATTGGCCCAGGGACTACTCACACTATAGGGATTTGGAGATCATCTTTTCATCAGCTCAGGACATTTCACACATGAGGCCTCGTGAGTCCCAGTGATCTCACAAATCATCAGATAGTAGTGAAAGCAAGGCTGATGTTAAGAAAGTTCTGTCTTCAGATACCTGCCAGGTTACCCTTAGGATGTCTATGCATTTAGAAAGAATTTTTGAAATATAAATTTCACAGAGCATTCACCACCATTCCTGGTGCTTATCAGTCCTGGTGATTGCTGGTGCTTTCCTATTTGGAGCATAACAGTACCTGATTTTTCTGTACAGTTCCTATATGAGTACAGTGGTGTGGTAACTGTCTTTTGAAAATGTCGCCAAAGGTTATTACTATCACATTTGCTTTTGTTAACAAACCTGGGTCACCCAATGTTCATATTTTTATTGCTTTATAATGGTAGATTATAGAATCAAAAGGAAAGAAGATGAATTTATAAGTTAGTTTCTATCTTCTCCAAGTTATTAAGAAGTAACATTGCTTGCCATTTACTATTTGTAAAGTGTAATGTGCTTTACATGTCATGAGTATCTCAAAACTGTTAGTCATTCTTTGACATAACATTTCATCATTTCTAAAATGGACATCTGGGGTTTTATTGTACCTTGTGAGACATATTTTCAAATAAATGGCAGGCTTTTAATCTTTATTTTTATGAATTATAAAGGACTTCCTTGGCGGTGAGCAGTGGGAGGACCAGAGCTCTGTCTCTCTGCTCTTTGTGCTCACCTCCAAAACACTTACGTGCCTACTTTCTGCTCACCCCTTTGGCTCCGTGATGAGACACGGGAAGGGGTCTGTTAGTAAAAACATGGCTCTGTCTACTCTGCATTCTTGCATGATGGTGCTGTCTCTCTGCCTTACTCTGCTTCACTAATGAATATACAGATGATGATGTTAGAGATGGGTTTCACTTTATGAACTTCATACAATGCTGCAGAGAAGTATTCCCCTAATCCCGAAACTGCCCTCTGAAATATTATTCATATTTTTTAGAGAAATGAAATTCTGGCTTATAGGTGGCAAATGAGTTGTCTGAGTTCATTTAGCTGTGAATGGCAACACAAGGCCTTACACTCAGGATTTCTGCTCCCTCCTCTGCATTACAACTGCCTTGACCTGTTATTAATTTATAGCAAGCTGTATTCACTTACGGAAATATGATTTTTGCAATCAGTTCAGTGCAGTTCAGTTCAGTCGCTCAGTCGTGTCCGATTGTTTGTGACCCCATGAACCGCAGCATGCCAGGCCTCCCTGTCCATCTTGAACTGCCACAGTCCACCCAAACACATGTCCATTGAGTTGGTGATGCCATCCAGTCATCTCATCCTCTGTCGTCCCCTTCTCCTCCTGCCCTCAATCTTTCCCAACATCAGGATCTTTTCCAGTGAGTCAGCTCTTCGCATGAGGTGGCCAAAGGATTGGAGTTTCAGCTTCAGCATCAGTCCTTCCAATGAACCCCCAGGACTGATATCCTTTAGGATGGACTGGTTGGATCTCCTTGCAGTCCACGGGACTCTCAAGAGTCTTCTCCAACACCACAGTTCAAGAGCATCAATTCTTTGGCGCTTAGCCTTCTTTATAGTGCAACTCTCACATCCATACGTGACCACTGGAAAAACCATAGCCTTGACTAGACGGACCTTTGTTGGCAAAGTAATGTCTCTGCTTTTTAATATGCTGTCTAGGTTGGTCATAACTTTCCTTCCAAGGAGTAAGCGTTTTTTAATTTCATGGCTGCAATCACCATCTGCAGTGATTTTGGAGCCCCCCAAAATAAAAACTGTTTCCTTATTTATTTGCCATGAAGTGACGGGACTGGATGCCATGATCTTAGTTTTCTGACTGTTGAGCTTTTTTTTTTTTTTTTTTTCATTTATTTTTATTAGTTGGAGGCTAATTACTTTACAATATTGTAGTGGTTTTTGCCATACATTGACATGAATCAGCCATGGATTTACATGTGTTCCCCATCCTGATCCCCGCTCCCACCTCCCTCCCCATCCCATCCCTTTGGGTCTTCCCAGTGCACCAGCCCTGACCACTTGTCTCATGCATCCATGAATGTTGCGCTTTAAGCCAACTTTTTCACTCTCCTCTTTCACTTTCATCAAGATGCTCTTGATTCCAGCTTGTGCTTCTTCCAGCCCAGGGTTTCTCATGATGTACTCTGCATATAAGTTAAATAAGCAGGGTGACAATATACAGCCTTGACGTACTCCTTTTCCTATTTAGAACCAGTCTGTTGGTCCATGTCCAGTTCTAACTTTTGCTTCCTGACCTGCATACAGGTTTCTCAAGAGGCAGATCAGGTGGTCTGGTATTCCCATCTCTTTCAGAATTTTACACAGTTTATTGTGATCCACACAGTCAAAGGCTTTGGCATAGTCAGTAAAGGAGAAATAGATGTTTTTCCGGAACTCTCTTGCTTTTTCGATGATCCAGCAGATATTGGCAATTTGATCTCTGGTTCCTCTGTCTTCTCTAAAACCAGCCTGAACATCTGGAATTCATGGTTCATGTATTGCTGAAGCCTGGCTTGGAGAATTTTGAGCATTACTTTACTAGCATGTAAGATGAGTGCAACTGTGTGGTAGTTTGAGCATTCTTTGGCATTGCCTTCCTTTGGGATTGGAATGAAAACTGACCTTTTCCAGTCCTGTGGCCACTGCTGAGTTTTCCAAATTTGCTGGCATATTGAGAGCAGCACTTTATAACTCAACTGGAATTCCATCACCTCCACTAGCTTTGTTCCTAGTATTGCTTCCTAAGGCCCACTTGACTTCACATTCCAGGATGTCTGGCTCTAGGTGAGTGATCACAGCATCGTGATTATCTGGGTCATGAAGGTCTTTTTTGTACAATTCTTCTGTGTATTCTTGCCACCTTTTCTTAATCTCTTCTGTTTGTTAGGTCCATACCATTTCTGTCCTTTATTGAGCCCATCTTTGCATGAAATGTTCCCTTGGTATCTCTAATATTCTTGAAGAGATAAGATTTTTGCAATATTCAATATGAATTTCTTGGGTTTTTTTTGTGTGTGTGTTATTTTATGGCTTTCAAAACAACAACAGCCACAACAACAAAAAACAACTAAGTCCTGTCTGGCTGGAGCTGCTGCCTTTAATCTTTCTAAAGACCCTATGCAGGATGGAGGCCCTCAAGAGTAAGGTGCTGGCCAACCAGCAAGGAAGTTGGGGGATCTTCCTCCCAGGAGGTAATGGCTTCCTGCCAGAAAACACTCCAGGGAACACTGAGTTAGGAGATTCCTTGAAAAGGTGTCAGCTCTTTTTCCTCTGCCCCCAGAGGGGAGTTCACAAAGACTTTTATTCTTTGTCTCCTTAGAGTCAGCTACTTTGAGACCCTGTTTGCATCCCTGTGGCCAGAGCTGAGCATATATAAAGGGACCGAGAGCAGATGGGTACCCAATCCAGAAGGAAAACAAGCATTAAGACTGTTGTTATTTACGTGCCCAGTGATTTATTAGTCTAAAAAATCTAACAGCAACAACAAAATAATCCTGAAGGATGATAAATCAAAAAACATTAAGTTCAGAAAGCCAAACTTGTCAGGCTTAGGAGAGAGAAGTTCTAAGAGCTAAGGAGTTTGGGACATTGCCCTTAGATTCTATTTCTGACTCTGTGCCCTTGGCAAGATACCCATCACCTATCTGCCTATCCTATTCTTGTCTCTAAGGAGAAGGTAGTGCTGGGCCTTCCTGTGAGGGATTCTTTTAACTAGAAACATAATCAGATCCTTCTCTATAGCAGTAAGTGATGTTAAAAATTGGAATCCCTACAGAAGCAGGGAAATGAAGTCCAAAAGAAAAAGAAAAGTTTTGGGAGCTAAATTTAGGTTGGGTATTTAAACGAAATTCCAGGACTGGGAACAGAGCTGGTCATACAGTAGGCCCTGGGTGATGGGGTGATAGGTGGGTGAACTGACGGGAAGTCAGACCTTCCTCAATGGTGGTGGACCTGGGAGCAAAGAAGCTGTGGTTCAGTCCTGATCCCCACTAACACACGTCACAGAGAGTGACTTATAACCTCAGTTTCTTCCTGTGTAAAACAGAGGCTACACTCGTAGGGTTAGGAGGACTAAGTGAGAAAATGCTTATTAATTCAGTGCCTAGCACAGAGGAAGTACAAGATTCTGTGATCCAGTCTTCCGCTACAAAGTCTTCTGAGGAAGAGGATCTCCAGAGGTAAAAAGTCTGCGGATAGGAAACCCCTCAGCTTTCGGGCTTCTGCGGGACTCCACCCTTTGGCCGGAGAACGGAGAACCAACCGAAGCTCTTTCTCTTGGGACCCGCGGCGGGATACAGGGCCTGAAGGTGAAGCCTGAAAGTTAGGTAGGCTCTGCGAGCCCGGATTCCAGCTTTCTTTATGCAGAAACCCCGTGGAATCGTGGTCTGCCCCACTGGGAGACACGGACGCCGGCCTGAGTGGATGCTGTGACTGTCTTTTGACTTTGCTCTTTCCTTGGGAAGGTAGAAAGAAACAGCGAGGCCAGTGTTGATAGTTCTTTGACATCATTATTTTGTCCTGGAAGGCCAGCATGCTTTCACAATCCCCCCACCAGACCGGGCGACCAGTTCTGAATGCATTTAAGGCGTTTGCACGAAACTTGTTGAATGTAGCGACCTTTCCTACAACTGGGAAACCAGGAGTCTCTCTAGCAAGTCGGATTTTCCCCTTTACGAATGAATGACCGCTTCTGGTTTAGGAAGGAAGATGTTCTGATGTTAGGGGCCTTTCCTTCTAATAGCAATTGTGTTTCCTTAGTTTGACTGATTTAGGGAGGCAGGCTTACTTATATGCGACTCTGAGAATGCTGACTACTGCAGTTGTAAGGAAAGTTTTGTTCAGCCAACAAGAGCTCATTCTCTCAGCGGAAAAGCAGCCTAGTCCTCGCTGACGCCTCCCTGCTCGACAGATCTGAAGAGACTTCAAACATGGACACATGAAGACGTTTCATTTTCTCCTACAGGTTCCCGGAGCCGAATTCCCGGCAGGCAGGGAAGGCCGAGAGGGCAGGTCTGGGGCAGTTACATTGAGAAAAATAAATTTATTCAACAGCATAACCCTCTGGCTTAAAAATAGGGACTTAATCCAGGCAAAAATAACGTCCCAGAAACTATGGACACTCTCTCACCATTCATTGCCCAAGACAGCAGAGCGCCTACATCTTGAGCAACGTAGTCGGCTTCATGCTTCATATTACTCTCATATCTCTTTCTCTCTTTTTCTTTCATTAAGTGATTCCCTTTTCAGAGGCGGCGGCCCAAAAATTAACTTTACTGGGAAAGAGAAAAATCAAATGCAAATCGGCTTGGCGCTGCCTGACTCACAAAACGCCCCGGGGATGCGACTATGTCTGTAGGTGATTTCTCCTTAATTCCCCCCCAACCCCCTCTCTGAAAGAGTGAAACTGCCTGCCCTGAGGCAGTTCTCCTTGCTTTTGTCTCCAGCAAATTCGCCGGGTGCAGACTGTCGTAGCGTTTTAAGTCGGGTTAGTGACCACTAGAGACGGAAATCGCTAATTACCAAGTCCCTTTTGATCTCCCCGGGCCGCTTGGCTCTTGACTCTGGAGGCCCAGGTATCCGTGCTTTCCCAAAACTGGACCAGAGCAGCGAGACCAGAGCCGGGTCTGCAGTTAACGTGTATGCCAAGGTCTGGATCGGACTGCTAAAAATGTCCACAGACATCCCAGAGTTGCAGACCTCGGGAGCTGGTGTGCTGCTGGACGTTAACTAGCGCCTGTGTGTCCAGGAGTTTGATTAAACTACCCGCTGATCGCACTTTTCTTTAAATTTGAGGCTAAGAATGAGGAAATAATATCTTAAAATTTCCTCATACACTGCCTCTCCCGTCTTACCCCACCTTCCTTTTTCGATTTTTTTTTCTTTTCTTTTTTTTTTTTTTGTGGGAAATGGAATTTTCTTCTTCTTGCTGGGACTAAAATGTGATTCGAAATCTTTTGTGAAATGAACAAAAGTCACCAGCAGCCGGACGTCTGGGGCAGAGCGCTGACGGCAGATAGTGAGCGAGTGCGAAGGCTGGGCCTCAGAGGATAATAAGGAGCCGGCTTCATCCCCGTCTGGTCTCCATTCCACTCCGTGTTCCAGGTAAGACGGGTGTCCCTTCATCCATCACCCGCCGGGAGCGCCCTCACCCAGGCGGGCGGAGAATTTGCTAGCTGACAGAACCTGTTAGCTCCGTACGGGGCGGCTTTGTGGAGCCAACCGAGGCGCCCTCATCGTGGCCTTTGTCCCAGGAATTTACGTGTTTACATAATGCGTGAGCACGGAACTCGGCGATGGGTCGAGTATGGAGCCTGGCGCTGACTCGGCGATGGCTCCGCGTATGGAGCCTGGCGCTGACTCGGCGACCGCGGCGCCCTGGAGCGCGTGCGCCCCAGAACCGCCCCGCTGTGCGCGGCCCCGGGCGCTCAGGCCAGGAGGGCACCGCCCCTTGCTCGGTCGCCTCCGGGGGGCTGCGCTGTAAGAGGCGAAGTTTCGGTCAGTGAACCGAAGAAGCAGGATCCGTGTGGCTCTGAAGCTGGAAAAATTAATTCGGTTTTCCAGGAGAATGTTGGGCGCTTCGTCGTTTTACTTGTTGACCGTTGGGAACCGTGCGCTCAACGGTCCCTGGCGCCACGGAACGCGGAGGCGCCTCGGGTTCCGATCACTCGCGGGGTCGCTTCCCAACCGCGCGCCGCTTCCCATCCGCGCGCCAGCGGACAGCGAGGGTCATTCGGGGCATTTAAAGGGGAGAAGAGTGCGCGGTGTGCAGGACCACTGCTCTACGTAGTTTGGGAAGGAATCTGGAGGCTTTCGAGGCGCGCACACTTCTCAGAGTAAATTTAGATATTTTAGGAAGCCGACGTCTCCGAGTATCCAACCTTTTGGCGAGAGGTGGCTCTACTCAGAAATCTCGCCCAAGGAGACTCTCCACCAAAAACGTCCCAGAGGTACCCAGAGCACGCCCCAATCTAGCAGGCGCAAGATCTCTTGCGCGGCTTCTACTTTCCAAAGCCGGCCGCTGAGAGGCGGGAAGTGCTAAGGTCTGGATCTCAAAGAGGAGGCCTGCCCTGAAAGGGGTCGCAGAGGGAGGGCAGAACCTCGAAGCCCAGAAGCGGCCCGCCCTTTCCAAGGGGCCTGCGGGCCGGCACCGCCCCTGCCGCCAGCCCCAATCAGCGCTCTCGCCGGGTCTGTGATGGCGTCCGGCCCCGCCCCCTCGACGGCGATAAAAGCCTCGGCAAAGGCTCCGTTGCTAGCACCGCGCGCGGCTCTGCGCCCCGGCCCGACCTCCAGGTGCGCTTCATATACATAGCCTCCAGCTTGGCGGGCAGGTCCCGCTGTCCCAGCGGTCAGCCGCGGCCAGCTCCGCATCCTCTTCAGTCCCCCGTGGGGTGCGGCCAAGCCAAGCCGATCTCCAGGCTTCTCGCCTTCTCCTTTTTCTCTCCCTCCCTCCTCCGCAGGCGACGTGCCCCGCGGCACTGGCCGGCCGGCCTGCCGGTGAGCGGCGGCGCAGCGCACCTAGCCGGGCTCCGCGCGGCCCGTCCCGGAGAAACGGCGGTGCCCCAGCCACAAAACTCCCTTTTCCCTACAGGATGAAGAACCCAATGCTGGAGGCGGTGTCGCTCGTGCTGGAGAAGCTGCTCTTCATCTCCAACTTCAAGTTCTTCAGTTCGGGCGCCCCGGGGGAAGACAAGGCTGGGAACACTTTATATGAGATCAACTCTTTTCTCCGCGGCGACGTGCTGGAGGTGCCTCGGACACACCTGACGCACTATGGCATCTACCTGGGCGACAACCGTGTCGCCCACATGATGCCCGATATCCTGTTGGCCCTGACTGACGACAGAGGGCTCACGCAGAAGGTGGTCTCCAACAAGCGTCTCATCCTAGGCGTCATTTGCAGGGTGGCCAGCATCCGCGTGGACACCGTGGAGGACTTCGCCTACGGAGCCGAGATCCTGGTCAATCACCTGGACAGGTCCCTCAAGAAGAAGGCGCTGCTCAACGAAGAGGTGGCGCAGAGGGCAGAGAAGCTGCTGGGCATAACTCCCTACAGCCTGCTCTGGAACAACTGCGAGCATTTCGTCACCTACTGCAGGTTCGGCACCGCGATTAGCCCCCAGGCCGACAAGGTACCACGTGTGACCGACTCCCCGGTGGGCTCGGTGGGAACACCTCCTCCCATCCCTAAACTTTCCTCTCCCCTGGGAGCAGGGATTGAGTTCTAGATTTAGTAACGAACCTTCTGGTGTTCCTCGGGAAAGCGAAGTAAAGAAATAAATGGCAATGTGCCTTGCAGGATGTCTCGAAATGCACGGAGAAAGAATGTGGCAATGCCGTTCCGCTGCCAGCGACGCCAGAGAGCTGCCCAGTTATTGCCGCAGAAGTCATCAGGGGGTCCACCCAGCATAGTTGAAATGACAAGGGCAGGTGACTGGGAGGGTCACACAAAACCTGTCGCCTTATGCTTGCAACTTTACCCAAGAATTGGCAGTTGGAAGGAAGGTGTCCAGAGTTTATATTTAATCTATAACACTGTCTAGTACAAATTGTTGTGCCTTTAAAACAAGGAAGCATGCCCGTTTTCCCTATGAGCTGCAGAGAGAGAATTCTCTTTGCTTAATATAAACTACCAAAATATCCATTAGGAAGCCCTCCCTGGTAGGTTTTTTACTCCTGTGGCTGAGCTTGAGGGAAATCTTCTCCTTGGTATTCTGCATTTCTTTTATGCTGGCTTTAATCCCCATTTAGACTTCCCCATTGTTAAGCATCCTATATCCACTAGCCCCACAGTTGGGTTGGAGTGTTTCAGAGTTCCCCAGAGATTAAAACAATTGGTTTTCCAGAAGAGTCATTAAATGTTGGAAGGTAATTTTATGGGTACTTTAAAAAAGTGGGGGGGGGGGGGACTGTTAGAATTTAAGATGATTAAATTAGCTACAAAGCCAAAGGAAAAAATAGTGGATTTTTTTATTGCCTTTTGAAACCTTTTAACTTATAAAAATCACATTTTAAGCCTGCAATTTCATTTGCAATTGGAAGTCTTAACCTTCTCTGCAGTTGCTAAAGAGGTGCTGTTACTGTGCATCCTTCACAATGAAAATCTGGGCAACCACATAATACATTTCATTTATACTCTTCATGTTTAGATATGTTGGGACCAAAAGAATCTAAGTCCATGTAACCAGTATTTTATTTTTCCACATATAATTTTTTGACCCACATGGGAAAATCTTTCCTCTTTCACAGAGCATGAAAGTATAGTGCTTGTTTACATCCATATATGAAACTCCTTACAGAATATTTATAAAGCCATAACAGACTCAATCTAGGAATTCTAAGTGAAATAAAAATACAGTTAAAGCACTGTGCAGTGATTCAAGAATCACAGCATCAGTCCAGGACTGTTTAGAAATGAGCTTCACCACATTTACAAACACTGGCTCCAAAAGTGTTCAAAAGGAAACATGTCAGATTTACTTACGACCCAAGCAAGTCATTTCTCTAAGGAAAAACAGTATTTCCCTCCCATAATTAGGAGTTACCCTTTCATGGAACACATATAACACTGTATTGTATATTTCTACAAAAAAATAGTACAAGTGCTTTTTTAAGGTAGTAAAATATTTAATCTGCATAAATAACTAGTTGGAACAGTTTTTCCTCTTTGGAAACTTTTAAAGGTTTTATAGAAGTAGAGAAGTGCTTTAATTGCTGTTGCTGCATAGTACCTCTTGTGAAACTGAGTTTTTGTCTTCACTGTGAATGGTCTAACAAACAATTTGGCCACACAGTAGATTTCCTAGGGGAAAAAAAAAATCCCCTTCCCAAATTTTCCAATTCTAAGGACTGTTTTTGAACATGCTCTGAGAGAAGTAGGTCATTAGTTCTGAAGGAGGACTGGCTTTTATTTTCTAGAAACATGAGGACTGCCTTGCTTCTGGGACTGGTGATTGAATTCTCCACATATACAACTGTTATCAGATTAACGTGAGAGTTACACAGTTGTCTTACTTAAATTTGTATTTATAAAATCTCTCAAGAGCACTTTCCCTCGTGAAAACACTACAGTTAATCATGTGAAAGTGAACTGGAAGAGAATCTTTTTTTTTTCACTTTGGCAGTGATGCTTTTTTTTTTTTTTTAAACAAGCTTAGAAAATGTAGAATTAAACCATTTTATAATAATTTCAGTATTTCATAAACTATAAAGCCCTTTAATTAGTAACTATTATTATTTCTTATGCTTTTCTTTTCTTTGCTGGTATTGCTTTGCATTGCCAAAATGAATACATGTACCCCTTTTAATTTGCAGGGATTTGTTGCTCAAAGGTGCCCCTACAGGCTTCTTAATATTAATCTAGAACTAGAGGGCATTTCCTACCATAGAGCAACACCAGAGGTGCCTCCTGGACAGGACATTAGAAATGTGATGATCCTCTTATGGGGGAAAGAAAGTCCACAATGATTCTAATTAATTAAATATTATTGGGAAAAAAAATTAAAGAAGAATGACTATATCAAGACAGTATTCATATTTATCTAAATGTATGTGTGTATGTTTTAGTTGTGTCCAACTCTTTGTGACCCCATAGATTGTAGCTCTCCAGGCTCCTCCTCTGTCCATGGAATTTTCCAGGAAAGACTACTGGAGTGGGTTGCCGACCCAGGGATTGAACACATGTCTCCTACATCTCCTGCATTGGCAGGAGGAGTCTTTACTGCTGTGCCACCTGGGAAGCCCACCTAAATGTGTATCTCCCCATTATTTGCCAAACAGTTTTTCTTACTATCCTGAAAACTTCATTCAGTTTGATCCTCATCACTTTAAAATTACGTATTTGTTACTCAATATCTTGTTAGCTTAGCAGAAAGAGGCAAATCATGTGTTTGACACACAAAAAGAATGATATATGGATAACCAACTGGAAATTTTATATTTGTTGAGATACTGTATAAAAGTACTGACAGACAGCCTTGCAGTGAAGGTGGTGTGTTAAAATATATTGGACTTGTTTCTGCAATGCAGGAGACCTGGGTTTGATCCCTGGGTCAGGAAGATACCCACTCCAGTATTCTTGTCTGGAGAATTCCATGGACAGAGGAACCCGTGGGCTACAGTCTATGGGGTTGAAAAGAGCTGGACATGACTGAGCGACTAACACTTTCACTTTCATTCTATCCATTAAGAATTTGGAAATGTGGCTGTCCAGAACTACATAGGCAATTCTAGGAGACCCTAAAAGCATATACAGTGCCATCTAGAAAATGAGCTTAAAGCCAAGTGCTTAGTCGTTCAGTTGTGTCCCCAGCTTTTTGTGACCCCATGGACTGTAGCCCATCAGGCTTCTCTGTGCATGGGATTTTCAGGTGAGAATACTGGAGTGGGTTGCCATTTTCTTCTCTAGGGGATCTTCCCAACCCAGGAATCAAACCGGGATCTACTGCATTGCAGGTAGATTCTTCACTAGCTGAGCACAAGTAGGAAACTCTTATAAAAATGGAGCAATTAATTGCTAAATTCTGCCCCAACAGTGATGAGGTAGAGATAACTGTCAAGATCTAGCAGTGAAAATAATCATTGTAATACCTTACATTTATACAGCATGCAGACGAATGCAGAGTACTTTTGCAAAATAGATCTCATTTGATCCTCACAACAACCTCAATATTTGCATGGAGGAGAAGAAGATAGTCTGGACAGGTTAAATGATTAAGAGTGACCCAGGCAATATTTCTGAGAAAAATTAGTTTCTCATAAAAAAATACACATCTTAGAAGAATGCATTCCTCAGCAGGTAAAGATCTCGTTTATGTTTATCTCCAGCAGCCAATTTTCAATTTCAATTGATCTGACTTTATTTTGGCAGGGAATGGGATAGGACAATAAAATTAGACTTTTGATGTCTTTAGATTTTGTGGCTTATCAGAAATTTATCATCAGAAATATTGCCAGATTTTAGAATGGTGAGTTGTAGGAATCAAATTCACCAATTATGATGGGCTAAATTCTATTCGCTCAAGATCATTTTACTTTTGAATATGTTATTGTTACCAAGAGGCAGTTTAATGTTGTTTTTAACCTTTAATCCTGAATAACTTTTATGTGGTTATATTCTCTGTAGTTTTCTGTAAATGTTCTGCATTTACAAAGGCAAGTGCCTAAAGTATTATTTCAGCCACTATGGGATGTGGAATCAGGAAACCGAACTGTTAACAACTTAAATTCTTTCCTAAGTTGTGAGAGAAATTCTAGTTCTTCTGGTGACAGGAAATAGCTGGAAAAGTTGTGCTCTACTGTTTGGTATATATGATTCTTCTTGGGTTTAGCCTTTTCTAATATTCTTAAATTTTATTTTCCAGTTTTGTGAGAATGTGAAGATAATTATTCGTGATCAGAGAAGTGTCCTTGCTTCGGCAGTCTTGGGATTGGCGTCTATAGTCTGTCTGGGCTTGGCATCATATACTACTCTTCCTGCAATTTTTATTCCATTCTGCTTGTGGATGGCTGGCTAACTTCATACTCCTGTGTCAGTGTATGCATTCTGTGTATAGAAATGTTTATATTTATATAGCACAAATCAGTATAAGCATTGTCGAGAAAAATCTGACCTACAATAATGTGTGCTGGATAAAAGTGTGATTGAGGATCACGCCAAGTGCTTACCGTGTAAGCCCAAGAATGGAGGATTTCTGAATCTTCCCAGGCAGTTCCGTTTCCAGGCACTGAGAATCCTGGAGCGTGATGGCCTGCACTAGGATTCACCACAAGAAAGCCAACCTGTGAGGTGATGGCCACAGGAGGTCGTGTGTTATGTGCTTTTCTCCTGTGATCATTGCTCTTCTCTGTTAAGCCTGAATTAGAAGATTGGAAAATTTATTGAATGAGACCACTAAATACTGTAAATTTATGCTGTTTCATTGAAAATTTTATGTTAAACTAAAATGATTTCCCTTGTTCAGATGAAAGCATGTTTGATGATTGGCCAAAAAAAATCACATTTTCTTTGTGTATTATATATAATTTCCAATAAGTCGAGAATAATTTGATTTCTTGAAACAATATGGGCAAAATTAAGGTTTAATGATAAAATAACTGACCAGAACTATAGAAATCTGTTTTCCTGCAGAAATAGCTAATAATACTATAGTTTTGATTTGGCTTTACTTAATAGGAAGCCTGGCATTCATTTTTTTTCCCTTTTGTGTGTCACTGTAGTTACTTTGAACCACTCTGAGAGGAAAATGAACATAGGATTGAAGTAAGTTGGGTACTTGGAGAGTGATGTGCCAGTTAAATACAGAGATGTATGGAGCACATGTACTCAGACTGATGTCCTGAGACTGAGTACAGGTATTCCGACATGTACTCAGACTAACAAATTGTCAGTTCTTTATTGTCATAACAGTGTAGTTAGTATAGAGCATTGGTGGAGGTGAACATAAGAGCACAGTCAATCCATTTTTTTGCATCTATAGTGTAACTTGCATGTATGTCATTGGATGGTTTAATTTTAAAGCACTTACTAATGCACTGTATAATTTTTAAAAGCCCTGGCATTTGTCTTCTAGTTAGGTTTCTTCATTTCATTACCAAGTCAGTATAGTTTACATCCTTAAAAGAATGATGCTTCAGCAATATATAAAAACCCAAGCAAGTAAGACTAAGGGAAATAGCTGTTAGAAGTCATTTTTAAGTGTCTTAATACTACCAAGCATATAAGTTGATTACACAGAGGCTGTTTTAATGTCAGAGTTGAGATGCCCCAATGTTAAAGCCAGCGTGCAAGTACTTTTGCAGAATTACCAAATTCTAAAAACTAAGCTACAAGCCTATAAACTATCAAGAATCAGAAAATAATGAGTCACATAGAGTGGTATGAGGGTTGGTAACTCAGTGATCCAATCAGAACAAATTTAAGAGTAGATTTTAGTATATTTGATGTTTTATCACCACTAATTTACCAACAACAAATTCAGTTAGAGTTTAATAATAAATAAACTTTGTATTTAATCATTTAAATGTGTTGAATACTTAAAACATGAAATGACAACACCACAGAATGAAGTGTTCTATGAGCCTGTACCAAACACTTAAAGTTATTCTAAGTGTGTATACATAAAAACAACCACTGTGAGAACTCCATTGTATTAGTGGTTTTCTCTTACTGTATATTACTTATATAGCAATTGTTTATAAATAAACTCATTTAAACATATGGTGTGCTCATGAATAATTTACACCTTTCTTCAGACTTTAGTATTGTAGGTCGCAAAAACAATCACTGTGTATTGTTAAATCTGTGTTCAAAGATCATGATCTCTCATTAAAAGCTAAGGGAAGTATTTGAGGTTGAAATTAAGCTAATTAGTCTTGACTCACTTCATATCCTTAAAGCAAGATTCAATTCATCTTTCATTTATGTGCTCATTATGTGCCAAACATTGACCTGTTACAATTTCATGGCCTAGAATTCATGTTTGTTAACTACCTGTATTAGAGTATACACAGTGCTTTGGGAAAACAAATAGAAGAACTCTTCCTGAAGGATCAGAGGAATCTGTGTGAGGGAGGCAGTGCCAGCATCAGGCAGAGAAATAGAAAGAGGGGATCTCATCATACTGACGTGTCCTGTTACTTGTGGGAAAAGGGAATGGGAAGGAAGGTTTTATTCCCTGGAGCTTGTTGACCTTCTTAGGAGAAAATCAGAGTTTTTATTTTGTTGTGCTCAGTTTGGTTGTTTAACAAGGAAGAAAAAGAAGCATATAATCCTTGATTGTGATTATGGAAGAAACCCTGAGCCATTAATGTCTCTAGTGAATTCCTCTGGGCTTCATTAGGTAAAATTCATCCTTATAATCCTGCAAATTTTTACTCTAACTTGTGAAATGATAATCCAGTAGTGTACGATGCAGTTTTTGGTTGCTTATTTTGTTCTTTGCCATACCTAGCTAAAGGTTGAACAGGACTAGCCAGCGCTAAGATGAAACAATGCAAGTGCCGGGTGCTCTGCAAGTGCTGAGGGTGAAAAGATGAGCAGGATGTGGGCCTTCTCCTCAAAGCTGATGGCCCATGTGCACAGAAGGACACAGTGAGGCTTTCTGCAATGAAGCTGACGGAAGGCACAGAAAAAGCAGCGGTTCACTTTCACTGATACAGCCAAAACTCTACGGACTGTACTGAGACTTGAAAAATGGGAGTGTTGTCCAAAAGCACAAATTTTACACATTGGGGACAGCATGAGCAAAGGCATGAGAACTGCCCCCACCATGCCTGGCTCAAAAGAGTGAGGTACTTTCTTATTCTGTGACTGAAAGCCAAAAACTGCGTGTGGGCATTTGGGCAAGTGCAAGAGGCCAGAGCAGAGCAGAGGTGATGAGGGGCGACGCTGGGAGAGAGTGACTGGGTGGAGCAAGTCTTGTGTAGACCAAGTTTAGACTTTATGAACAGGCAATAGAGACTTGGGGTTCAGAGGGACAACTCCCAAAAGCATGTAGGTAAATGGAGGCGTGGGGCAAGACAACAAGGGACTAGTTACGATAACTAGTTATGAGTTAGGAGACTAGTTATTGTCCCCGATCTCTAAAATAATGGCCTGTTATTGTAAGGGTGGAGAACAAATGTGTCAAGGAAATGTCAGCGGACTTTAACCAAATTCTGACTCATGAGTAATTCCTGGTGGAGTGTCTGGGAAGAATCATGCATCCTTCCTTCCTGCCAGAAGGCTGGTTCCTGAAAAATAAATGTGATGACTGTGATGTGATGAAATGTGATTAAATTATACATTTCAGATCTTTGTTCTGCTAAATGTGTTCCTTGTCGAGAACAAGCAAATAAGTATGGATTTGTTGTTTAAAAAATATTTTTTTAGAATAGAGATATATTTCATATTTTTCCATTTTCTATTTCATAATATTACTGTCAAGTATCAAAAATATTTTCCAGCAATATCAAAGTTATGCCAAAGGCAAAAGGCTTTTATTATAGATGAGAAGTCTATGAGAAATGATGGTTGCTAATCTTCTATTTTTATATAATCTATTTAGAGAGTTTTATCTAACTGGATATGTCAGCTCAACTAATTTTACATTTGGTATACATGCATGTTCAATAAAATCAGATTTTCATACTGTCCCCTCTTGTCTTTGAATTTGAAATGCATGAAAGTAAATAACAAACTTTCTTGAACATGGTAGCCTGAAAGTTTCTGCCTCTCAAAGCTTCCTTTACTGAACATAGTTTTATATATTTGAAATTAAAACATCTTGTGAATCTTCCTTCAGATTTATATAATCTATGTTATCTACATCTTAAAGCCTACCTTGACTATGCAGAAAAGGGTCCTGTGTAATATGAAATAACGAATCCCCTCTCCACTCCACAAAATCAACACAAACAAACAAGCAGAGTCACAGACATGAACTCTAGAATCCAACGTGTGATGTATAACTACCAAGGCAGTTGCGGCTTTACATCGGCCACAGGTGCAGTGAGGATGAGGTGTCAGTAGAAGCAAGTCCCAGCCCAGTCCTGAAATGAATTCATGGCATAGCAAGGACCACAGAAGTTACTGGGCTGAACCGTTAAACATCTGACCACATTTCAGAGGTGGAAAATCAGGTAGAGGTTGAGATACTTTGTGATTATGCAAAAAACTTAGAGCCAGATCCAAAGCTTGACTCTAACTTTCTTTCCATTGTATCATAGCAGGTCACTGAGGCTTCCCATAAACAGGACAAGCTTTCCTTCAATGAATGTATTAACTTCTTGCAGACCTTCTATGTACTCTGTACACAGGGCTATATAGGAATGCACTAGTTAGAATCTTAGTCCTAGTTCCTCAGTCTAAGGAGAGAGAATGAAAATTCAACAGATTTCAAAACAATGATAATTTTGTACAGGTCAGGGAACAGACAGACAAGACCTGTCTACCGGAGGCAGTGAAAGAAAGGGAGGGTGGCAAAGAAGTCTTCATTGACCTTTTAACTGAGCAGTAAGACTACAAACATTTAAAGTGACAACTCCCTTTTCCTGGCCATTGCAGGCACCCAGAGCAGTAAATACAAAGGCACAGAGTCATGAGACTCCCTTGCAGTTGGATTGCTGCTAGTTATTAAGAATAATCACCTGCATTCACATGGCTGCTTTGAGAGAAAGGTGCCCAGTGCTATTACAAAGACCTCACAGTTCTTTTGAGGAAGAACAGCTCTGCTCAGGTGCTTCTAGAGACAAAAGAGCCAAGATCCTGGAGGGCTTTACACTGTAAAAGTCCTGAATGGGAAGGAAGTGTTTCCTAAACTTTCCAAGTCCCTCTGGTGAGTCTAAGTAAGCAATTTTGTGAAACACATGATGAATGGGGGTGGAATTAGATTGTGAGGAAAAGAAACCATTTTATGGAAAGATTTATTTAAGGTAGATGGAGAAGGGGGAAGAACAGGGATCTCCTCCAACAGATGAGTGGCCCCTTGTCCTGTCAGCTCACAGCTGCTCCCAAGTCCCAGCAGCGATCCTCCTGACCCTGGATACTGTCCTCATATTTCTTCCCATGGAGCTTCTAGCTGGTACTCCCAGGGCTGCTGAGCTGCTGTTCCCAATGCTGAGAGCGTCACTGTGTCTGCTGCCTCACGGCTTCCCTCAACTCCTTTCCTCTGTTTCGCTTCCGTTGCACTCTCCTGGGTAAAGTCTCTCACTGAAAACTGCCAAAGGATCTAATTAGACTGACTATTGATGGTGCAATGTTGGTGTATTGGTACTCACAATGAACAAAGTTTTCAAGCCAGGCTGCCTTATGGGCCACTGAACCCTCTCATATCCTTTTTAGATTAGATACCTTCAGATCAGGTCATGACCTTGGGCCAATCAGTTATTGCTGAGTTGTACAACCATGGTCTCCAAGGCATGGTGGAGCTATTCTAAGAAGCTACTTGTAATAGATTTTCCTTTGCAGATGGCTATCAGCCAGGTTATATGGGAGAGTAGTACCTGCCCGTCACCTTTGAGAGTTCAGTCTGCAACAATATAGAGGATGGATTGCTCGAGCAAACTTAACTCAAAGGACATACGTTCTGTCACCAAGATGTAGGAGAGAAATTATGAAGACAGAAAGTCAACGACAGTGAGGATGGAGAGGAAAGAACGTAATGATTTGAGGGGTGTAAAAGGGGGGTATTTCATAAAGGGTCCAACCAAGAACAAAGAAATTGTTTTAAGTATTGTCTGGCAAGATGCGTGTGTGTGTGTGTGTGTGTGTGTGTGGTGTAATAACTTGGATTTTCCCTTCCAGTAAGCCTCCAAACTCTTGGGAGGGCCTTACATTTGCCAACTAAGCCAGAAAGCAGCTGACTATAAAGCCCAGCCAGCATCCTGCTGGGACACGTACCTGAGGGCTCATAGGAAAGCCTGGGCGCCCGTCAGCGTAACTGGTTGTATTGTGCCACACTGGCTAATTTGGAGGAGTGGGCCTTGGAAGAAGTAGGATGAGCCTGGTTTTGGATATGCAGTTTTAGTAGCCTAGGGTCCCATAGATAGAAATATAAACAACTGGAAAGTGTAATCTCTCGCTCAGAGCAGAGCTCAGGGAGAGACATATACTGGGAGTTATAACACTGCTGAATGGAGCCAGGCCATGAATATACCATTTGGGGGTGTCTATGAAAAGTGAAAATGTAGTGATGGGAGACTACAGTCACAAACAAATAAGAGCAAGGAAGAAAGACCAAGAACCTATTTAGAAGGAGATTGAGGAATAATGGTACAAAGATTAGAGCAGACCAGGAGACATTATGAGGAACCTACAGAGGGGTGAGTTTTAGAAGGAAGTATATGAATAGCATCAAGATAGAAAAAAGAAAAAGGCTGAATATGTTCACATTGGACTTGGCAGACAAGGAGTGGAGCGGCCTTGATTAGTAAGCACCCGCTAATACTAGATGTGGGGAGTTAGTAGTAGGAAGTCAAGAGATACTGGAGTAACAGGAAATGTTGGCCTTGGAGTACAAAATGAAGCAGAGCAAAGGCTAACAGAGTTTTGCCAACAGAACACACTGGTTATGGCAAATATCCTCTTCAACAAAGCAAGAGATGACTCTGCACATGGACATCACCAAATGGTAAATACTGAAATTAGACTGAGTATATTCTTTACAGCCAAAGATGGAGAAGCTCTAAACAGTCAGCCAAAACAAGACCTGGAGCTGACTGTGGCTCAGATCATGAGCTCCTTACTGCAAAATTCAGGCTTAACTCGAAGCAAGTAGGGAAAACCACTAGACCTTTCAGGTATGACCTAAATCAAATCCTTTATGATTATACAGTGGAGGTGATGAATAGATTCAAGTGATTAGATCTGGTAGACAGAGTGCCTGAAGAATTATGGACAGAAGTTCGTAACATGCTATGGGAGGTGGTGACCAAAACCATGCAAAGTGGTGGTCTAAGGAGGCAAGAGAATTCCAGAAAAATATCTCATTCTGCTTTATAGATTATGCCAAAGCCTTTGACTGTGTAGATCACAACAAACTGTGGAATATTCTTCAAGAGATGGGAATACCAGACCACCTTACCTGCCTCCTCAGAAATCTGTATGCGGGTCAAGAAGCAACAGTTAGAACCGGACATGGAACAACAGACTGGTTCCAAATTGGGAAAGGAGTACGTCAAGGCTGTATATTGTCACCCTGCTTATTTAACTTATACGCAGAGTACGTCATGTTGGAAGAAAAGCTATGACACATCTAGACAGCATATTAAAAAGCAGACACATTACTTTGACAACAAAAGTCCATCTAGTCAAAGCTATGGTTTTACCAGTAGTCATGTATGGACATGAGAATTGGACTACAAAGAAAGGTGAGTACCAAAGAATTGATGCCTTTGTACTGTGGTGTTAGAGAAGACTCTTGAGAGTCCCTTGGACTGAAAGGAGACCAAACCAATCCATCCTAAAGGAAATCAGTCCTGCATACTCATTGGAATGACTGATACTAAAGTTGAAGCTCCAATACTTTGGCTGACTGATGTGAAGAACTGACTCCTTGGAAAAGATCCTGATGCTGGGAAAGATTGAAGGAAAGAGGAGAAGGGGATGACAGAGGATGAGATGGTTGGATGGCATCACCAACTCAATGGACATGAATTTGAATAAACTCTGGGAGCTGGTGAAGGACAGGGAAGCCTGGTGTGCTGCAGTCCATGGGGTCACTAAGAGTTGGCCGCGACTTTGGAACTGAATAACGAAGAACAACAAGTTCATTTTAGTTCAGTTCAGTTCAGTTCAGTCGCTCAGTTGTGTCCAACTCTTCGCAACCCCAAGCATCAGAGCCATAGCCTTGACTAGATGGACCTTTGTTGGCAAAGTAATGTCTCTGTTTTTTAATATGCTATCTAGATTGGTCATAACTTTCCTTTCAAGGAGTAAGTGTCTTTTAATTTCATGGCTGCCATCACCATCTGCAGTGATTTTGGAGACCAAAAAAGTAAATTCTGACACTGTTTCCACTGTCAACCCATCTATTTCCCATGAGGTGATGGGACCAGATGCCATGATCTTAGTTTTCTGAGTGTTAAGCTTTAAGCCAACTTTTTCACTCTCCTCTTTCACTTTCATCAAGAGGGTTTTCACTTCTTCTTCACTTTCTGCCATAAGGGTGGTGTCATCTGCATATCTGAGGTTATTGATATTTCTCCCAGCAGTCTTGATTCCAGCTTGTGCTTCTTCCAGCCCAGGGTTTCTCATGATGTACTCTGCATAGAAGTTAAATAAGTAGGGTGACAATATACAGCCTTGATGTACTCCTTTTCCTCTTTGGAACCAGTCTTTTCTTCTATGTCCAGTTCTAACTGTTGCTTCCTGACCTGCATATAGGTTTCTCAAGAGGTGGGTCAGGTGGCCTAGTATTCCCATCTCTTTCAGAATTTTCCACAGTTTATTGTGATCCACACAGTCAAAGGCTTTGACATAGTCAATAAAGCAGAAATAGATGTTTTTCTGGAACTCTCTTGCTTTTTCGATGATCCAGCGGATGTTGGCAATTCGCTCTCTGCTTCCTCTGCCTTTTCTAAAACCAGCTTGAACATCTGGAAGTTCACGGTTCATGTATTTCTGAAGCCTGGCTTGGAGAATTTTGAGCATTACTTTACTAACCTGTGAGATGAGTGCAATTGTGTGGTAGTTTGAGCATTCTTTGGGAATGGACTTTTTAATAATAATATTATTATTAAAATATTAATATTAAAATATTATTATCATTATTAAAAAGTCCATCCCAACAATATGATAATACCTAGCCAACTAAAGTACTTTATTAACACCCACATCCCATTTTCTACCCTTGTTAATAAATAAATTTTCTTTTCAAGATATATATTCCTGGAAAATATATATTTGAAATATATTTCTTGAAAATATATATATTTCTTGAAAATACATATCTTGAAAGGATATATATAAACTTGGAGGCTTGAATGCCTCCATCAAATGGACTGAGTTTTAAACTCAGCCAATTATAATTTTCTGATTTCCTATACACTGTTCCTTAATGTGAGCTCCATGGTGACCTGCATCAGAATCACTGAGGAAGCATGTTAAAGTGGCAGGTTCCTAGACAACATTCCACATGCAGTGGAGCAGAAATTACTGGTTACAACGCCATTGTCTCTTTTTCAGTAACATGATCCTTATTTAGTTGGGGCTAGCAATACACGTTTGGAGAAGGAAATGGCAAGCCACTCCAGTGTTCTTGCCTGGAGAATCCCAGGGACGAGGGAGCCTGGTGGGCTGCCATCTATGGGGTCGCACAGAGTCGGAAACGACTGAAGCGACTTAGCAGCAGCAGCAGCAGCAGCAGCAGCACACGTTAGAATACTACATTTCCTGGCCTTCTTTTCCATGTAAGAGTATTCTGACCAATGTAATGAGAGTGGAGGTGTTGTACAGGAATTCCAGGAAGGCACTTTGTAAGGGAAAGAATGCATTTTTTCTTTACCTATTTCTCTTTCTGCCACTTTGAAAGTGAACACAATGGTTAGATTGCCTGCAGCCATTCTGGAACCTGGTGTTACTTTATGGATGAACTCAGGTATCCAGGGTGGTGAAGTAGGAAGAAAGAACCTTGGTAGAACCTTATCAGATTTTGGCTGCCTTCCTCCAGAGGAAATAAGCTCCTAATTCACTTATACCATTGAGAATGTTCTGTTCTATGCAGCTGACCTAATTCCACTTTCTAAATCTGCTGAATCAAAATCTGTTGAAAAGCTGCAATTTTAACAACCCTCTTAGATAATTCTTGAACACAGTCACATTTGAGAACCACTGGCATGGTTTAAAAGGTCCATAAGTGACTTTTTTTTCTTTTTCTCCATAAGTGACTTTATAATTATTTGTTAGACCAATCAGGATGAGGATTGTATACATTATAGCTTTGCTTGTATTGCCAGGGTACAGGGTCATGAAATAGTAGGAGATGGTCCATCAGAACCCACAGAATGAACGAATGGGTAATAAAACCTGCTAATTTCTTCCCTTAGCTAGCTAAGAAAATGTTCCTTAACTATGGACAATTTTAAGAAACACTTGGAAGATAAATCTTTTTCTACTGCTCTGAACACCAAAACAAAAGTATAGCAGTAATCACAACACAGTGGTTAGCGGCTTTGCAGTGACGCTGTACTTTCTCAAATGTGGTGTCTGTTTTGCCTTTGGAATCCCCTCCAGAGTTTGCTACCAGGAAAGTATGAGTCCAATAATCCCATTCAATCCTTCAGCGCTGCTAGCCTTATGAGGAGTAAATCCATTTCTAAACACAAAGCAATTAAATGCTCACCATATTGCTTCAGTAATCTATACCTATACTTATAAGTGTATGTGTAGACAATATCATCACACATATCATTTTTTATTGGAGGGTAATTGCTTTAGAATGTTGTGGTGGTCTCTGCCATACATTAATGCTAATCAGTCATAATTATATTTACACACACACACACACCCCTTTCCTCTTGAGTCTCCCTTCCTTCCTTTCTTTCTCCCCTAATTCCACTCCACTAGATTGTCACAGAGCACCAGCCTGGGCTCCCTGTGTTATACAGAAGCTTCCCGTTAGTTATCCGTTTTACACGTGACAGTGTATATATGTAAATGCAACTTCCTCAATTTGACTACCCTCACCTTCCCCCACTGTGTCCATTAGACCAATTCTCTATGTCTTCATTTTGTCTCTGTAAATAGGGTCATCAGTACTATTTTTCTAGATTCCATATATGTGTGTTAATATTCAATATTTGTTTTTCTCAGTCTGACTTACTTCATTCTGTATAACAGGCCCCAGGTTCATCCACCTCACTGCAACTGACTCAAATTTGTTCCTTTTTATGGCCAAGTAATATTCCATTGTATATATTGCCACACCTTCTTGATCCATTCATCTGTCAATGGACATCTAAGTTGCTTCCATGTCCTGTCCAGTGCTCCAATGAACACTGGGGGGCATGTAACTTTTTGAGCTGTGGTTTTCTCAGGGTATATGCCAGTAGTTGGGTTTCTGTGTCATACTGTAGCCTTATTGTTAGTTTGTTGAGGAATCTCCATACTGTTCTCCTTAGTGGCTATACCAATTTACATTCCCTCAAATAGTACAGTGGAGTTCCCTTTTCTCCACAGCCTCTCCAGCATTTATTTGTAGTTTTTTTTTTTTTTTTTTTTTTGATGATGGCCATTCTGATTGAGGTGATACCTCGTTGTAGCTTTGATTTGCATTTCTCTAATAATGAGCAATGTTGAGCATATTGTCATGTGTTTCTCAGCCATCTGTACATTTTCTTTGGAGAAATGTCTTTTAGGTCTTGTGCCCATTTTTTTGAGTGGCCTGTTTATTTTCCTGATAATGAGTTGTACGAGCTACATTTATATTTTGGAGATTAATCCTTTGTCAGTTGCTTCATTTGTAAATATTCTCTTCCATTCTGAGGTTTGCTTATCTTGTTTATTATTTCCTTTGTTGTGCAAAAGTTTCAAGCTTAATTATGTCTCAATTATTCATTTTTGCTTTTATTTCCATTACTCTGGGAGGTGGGTCAATGAGGATCTTGCTGTGATTTATGTCGAAGACTGTACTACCTATGTTTCTTCTAAGAGTCTTATAGAACTTAATCCATTTTGAGCTTATTTTTGTATGTAGTTTTAGGAAGTTTTCTAGTTTCATTGTTTTACATGTATCTATCAAGCTTTCCCACCCAAGCACTATTTATTTAAGAGGTTGTCTTTTCTCTATTGCACATTCTTGCTTCCTTTGTCAAAGATAATATGCCCATAGATACTCAGGTTTATCTCTGGGCTTTCTATCTTCTTCCATTGGTCTATTTTTCTTTTTTGTGCTGGTACCATACTGTCTTGATGACTGTAGCTTTGTAATATAGTCTGAAGGCAGGCAGGTTGATTCCTCCAGTTCTGTTTATCTTTATCAAGATTGCTTTGAACATTTGAGGTCTTTTGTGTTTCCATACAAATAGTGAAATTTTTTGTTCTAGTCCTGTGAAAAATAGCATTGGTAATTTGACAGGGATTGTATTGAATCTGTAGATCACTTTCTGTAGTGCACTCATTTTCACAATATTGATTTTCCAATCCAAGAACATGGTATATCTTGCCATCTATCTGTGCCATCTTCGATTTATTTCATCAGTGTCTTATATATAGTTTTCTGCACACAGGCCTTTTGTGTCTTTAGGTAGAATTATTCCTAGGTATTTTATTCTTTTTGTTGCAATTTTGAATGGAATTGTTTCCTTAATTTCTTTCTGATTTTTCATTGCTAGTGTATCAGAATGTAAAGAATTTCTATGTGTTGATTTTATATCCTTCAACTTTGCTATATTCATTGATAAGCTCTAGTAATTCTCTGGTGGCAATTTTAGGGTTATCTATGTTTAGTATCATGTCATCTGCAACAATGAGAACTTTCCTTCTTCTTTGCAAACCTGGGTTCCTTTTATTTCTTTTTATTGTCTGGTTGCTGTGGCCAGGACTTCTAAAACCATGTTGAATAATAGTGGTGAGAGTGGGCACCCTTGTCTTGTTCCTGATCTTGAGGAAATGCTTTCAGTTTTTCACCATTGAGAATAATCATGGCCATGGTTTTGTTGTATATGGCCTTTATGTTGAGGTAGAATTCTTCTTCTATGTCTACATTCTGGAGAGTTTTTTTTTTTTTTTAACCATGAAAGGGTACTGAATATTTTAAAAAGCTTTCTCTGCATATATTGAGATGATCATATGGTTTTTAACTTTCAATTTGTTAAGGTAATGTATCGCAATGATCAATTTGTGTATATTGAAGAATGCTTGAATCTTTGGGGTAAACTCCACTTGACCATGGTAAACAATCCTTTTAATGTGTTGTTGGATCCCAGAGGGTAGAATTTGTTGAGGACTTTTGAATCTTTGTTTATCTGTGATATTGTTCTGTAAATTTCTTTTTTCTTTTTGGTGTCTTTTTCTGGTTTTGGTGTCAGAGTGATAATGGCCTTATAGAATGAGTTTGAGTTTTCCTTCTGCAATTTTCTGGGAGAGTTTGACCAGGATAGGTGTTAGCTCTCATGGCATCTAGTCTTGTCACTTCATGGCAAATAGATGGGGAAACCATGGAAACAGTGGCTGACTTTATTTTTTTGGGCTCCAAAATCACTGCAGATGGTGACTGCAGCCATGAAATTAGAAGACGCTTATTCCTTGGAAGGAAAGTTATGACCAACCTAGACAGCATATTAAAAAGCAGAGATAGTACTTTGTCAACAAAGGTCCGTCCAGTCAAGGCTATGGTTTTTCCAGTGGTCATGTGTGGATGTGAGAGTTGTACTATAAAGAAAGCTGAGCGCCAAAGAATTGATGCTTTTGAACTGTGGTGTTGGAGAAGACTCTTGAGAGACCCTTGGAGTGCAAGAAGATCCAACCAGTCTATCCTAAAGGAGATCAGTCCTGGGTGTTCATTGGAAGGACTGATGCCGAAGCTGAAACTCTAATACTTTGGCCACCTGATGTGAAGAGCTGACTCATTTGAAAAGACCCTGATGCTGGGAAAGATTGAGGGCAGAGGAGAAGGGGATGACAGAGGATGAGATGGTTGGATGGCATCACCAACTCAATGGACATGGGTTTGGGTTGACTCTAGGAGTTGGTGATGGACAGGGAGGCCTGGCGTGCTGCAGTTCATGGTATCACAAAGAGTCAGACATGACTGAACGACTAAACTGAACTGTTGAAACATTTGGTATAATTTGCCTGTTAAGCTATCTGGTGCTGGGCCTTTGTTTGTTGGAAGATTTTTGTGTACAATTTAGATTTCAGGGCTTGTGTTTGATCTATGTAAATTTTCTTCTGGCTCAGTCTTGGAAGGTTATACTTTTCTAAGAATGTGTCCATTTCTCACAGGCTATCCATTTTATTGACTTATAGTTGCTCATAGTGGTCTCTTCTGATCCTTTGTATTTCTGTGTTGTCTGTTGTAACTTCTCCTTTTCCATTTTTAATTTTATTGATTTGAGTCTTCTCCACTCTTTTCTTGGTGAGTCAGCTAATGGTTTGTCAATTTTACTTATCTTCACAAAGAAACAGTTTTAATTTTATTGATCTTGCTATTGTCACCTTCATTTCCTCCCCCCCCCCATTCACTTCTAGTCTGATCTTTATGATTTATCTTCTTCCTCTAGCTTTTGCTCTTTTTCCAGTTGCTTTAGGTGTAATGTTAGGTTATTTGATGCTTTTATTTCTTGAGTTAGGCTTGTATTGCTGTAAATATCCCTTTTAGAACTGCTTGTTTATTGCACCCCTCGGTTTTGAGTTGTCATGTTTCACTGTCATTTGCTCTGAGTTATTTTTTATTTCCTGTTTGATTTTTTCAGTGACCCTTTGGTTATTCAGAAGCATATTGTTTAGTTTCCATGTGTTTGTGTTTTTTTACAGCTGTTTTCTGTAGTTCATATCTCATCTTAGCACTGTGGTCAGACAAAAATACTTGATTCAAATTCATCTCTTTAAAATTTACCAAGGCTTGATTTGTGACCCAAGATGTGATCTATCCTGGAGAATGTTTCATGTGCACTTGAGAAAAAAGTGAAATCTACTGTTTTTGGATGAAATGTTCTGCAGATGTCAATTAGGTCTATCTGATCCAATGTGTCATTTAAAGCTTATGTTTCCTTAATTGATTTTCTATCTGGATGATGTGTCTATTGGTGTGAGTGGGGTGTTGAAGTCCCCCACTATTATTGTGTTACTGTCAAATTCCCCCTTTATAGTTGCTAGCATTTTCCTTATGCATTGAGATGCTCCTATGCTGGGTGTGCATATGTTTAGAATTGTTATGTTTACTTCTTGAATTGATCCCTTGATCATTATGTAGTGCTCTTGCTTGTCTCTTGTAATAGTCTTTATTTTAAAGCCTGTTTTATCTGATATAAGTATTGGTATTCCCTGCTTTCTTTTAATTTCTGTTTGCATAGAATATTTTTCTCCAGCCCCTCACTTTCAGTCTGTATGTGTCCCTAGGTCTGAAGTGGGTATCTAATAGACAGCATATATAGGTGTCTTGTATTTTTATTCATTCAGCCAGTGTGTGTCTTTTAGTTTGAGCATTCAATTGATTTACATTTAAGGTAATTATTGATATGTATGCTCCTATTACCATTTACTTGATTGCTTTGGGTTTGTTTTTATAGGTGTTTCTTTTCTCTTATGTTTCCTGTCTAGAGAAGTTCTTTAGCATTTGTTGTAAAGTTGGTTTGTTATTTACTCACTAAGTTGTGTCCAGCTGTTTTGTGACCCCATCGACTATAGCCCCTCAGGCTTCTCTGTCCATGGGATGTTCAGGCAAGAATACTGTACTGGAGTGGCAGCCATATCCTTCTCCACGACATCCTCCTGACCCAGGGATTGAACCTGCATGAACCCAGTTAGCACTGCACCACTTGGGAAGCCCCAAAGCTAGTTTGGTGGTGCTGGATTCTGTTAACTTTTGTTTATCTGTAAAGTTTTTTGTTTCTCCATTGAATCTGAACAAGATCCTTGCTGGGTAGAGTAATCTGGGTTATAGGTTTTTTCCTTTCATCACTTAAGTATATCCTTCCACTCCCTCTGGTCTGCAGTTTCTATTGAAAGACCAGCTGTTAGCCTTATGGGGATCCCCTTATATGTTATTTGTTGTTTTTCCCTTGCGGCTTTTAACACTTTTTCTTTGGTGCTAGTTTTCATTAGTTTGATTAGTATGTGTCTTGGAACCTTTTTTTTCAGGTTCATCCTGTATGGGACTCTCTTGGCTTCCTAGTCTTGGGTGGCTTTTTCCTTTCCCATGTTGGTAAAGCTTTTCACTATAATCTTTTCAAATATTTTCTCATACCCTTTCTTTTTCTCTTCTTCTGGGACCCCTATAATTCAAATGTTGGCGCACTTTATGTTTCCCAGATGTCTCTGGGACTGTCATTTCCATTTTTTTCTTTATTCTGGTGTGTTTCAGTTATTTCCACCATTCTATCTTTCATCTCACTTATCCATTCTTCTGCCTCAGTTATTTCATTAATGGTTCCCTCTAGTGTATTTTTAATTTCAGTGATCGTGTCATTCATTACTGATTGTCTATTTTATTTTTTCTAGGTCCTTGTTAAACATTTCTTGTATGTTCTAGATCTGGGCCTCCAGTCTATTTATCTGTTCATGTGTGCCAAGTCACTTCAGTTTTGTCTGAGTCTTTGCAATGCTATGGACTGTAGCCCACCAGGCTCCTCTATCCATGGGGTTCTCCAGGAAAGAATACTGGAGTGGGTTGCCAAGCACTCCTACAAGGGATCTTGCTGACCCAGGGACTGAATGCACATTTCTTATATCTCCTGTATTGGCAAGTGGGTTCTTTATTACTAGTGCCACCTAGTTGCCTCCACTTTTTTTCTGAGATTTTAGATCAACTTTACTCCTATTACTCTGAATTCTTTTTCAGGTAGACTGCCTACTTCCTCTTCCTTTGTTCAGTTTCTGCAGGCTGCAAAGCCACAGGTGCTCTTAGCTGTGGAGTCTGCCCCGTGTGGGCGGGTTAGACCCATGCCTTGCGAAGGCCTCCTGGTTGCGAGCACTAGTGCCTGTGCTCTGGGGAGTGCAGCTGAGTCTTCTTTCCTCTCAGGGCAGTGCTGTTTCCAGTGGGCGTTCTGGAGTGTCTGTGGGCTTGGCGTGGCCTTGTGTAGCCTGTCTGCTAATGACCAGCTTTGTGTTCCTGTTCTGCTGATGGTTTGGCAGGAGGTGTCTGGCACTGAAGCTTGCTGACTTTTGGGTGGCCTGATCTTAGTGTTGAGGTGGAGGTTTTGGGAGAGATCTTACCAATTAATCTTCCATGAGGTTGGGCGTTCTCTGGTGATCCAACCTCCTGGACTCAAGTCTCCCACCTTGAGGTTCAGGCCCAACCCCTTACAGTAGCACAAGACTCCGGAAGCCACCAGCACAGGCGTGAAAGAGAAAGGAAGAGACAGAGGGAAAAAAAGAAAAGGAAACAGAGAGAGAAAAGAAGGAAAAAAATAAAGGATAAGAAAGAAAAAAAGAAAATAAAAATAAATAAAGGAAATCTCAAACATACAAACAAACCAAAAAAAATGGACAAAATCCCAAGATAAATGGTGAAAATACCACTCATCAGACAAGAATACCCAAAGAAACTCGTATACTTACAAAGAGAAGGGAAAAAAAAAAATAAAAACAGGAGCCAAAAAAGAAGATAGCAGTCAAGTCAATATACAAACCACTAAGTGAAAACAAATACTAAAAACTAGACTAGAAGAAATACAAAATCAAAATCATGGAATAAATGTAATGTAACTAAATAGTACTGTAAAAATATAAGACAATAAATTTATTTAAAAATAAAAGTTTTTAAAAAGGAATACATAAGTTTAAAAATAAAATTTAAGGGAATAATAAAGAATAACATTAGGACAATACCAAAAAGAAAAAAGATTATATATATAATTATATATACAGATTTTATATATATATGTAGATTATATATAGTCTGTATATATTATATATAGAGAGAGAGGGAGAGAGAGTAGGAAGAATGTCTTCCTGTGTGTCCTTAATACAATGAGCAACAGCCAATCATACTACTCAAGAAGTCCTCCAATATTTCTGGGGGTCTCTCAACCTGTTGTGTGTGCTTAGACTCAGACCTGGCCTTACTCCAGCTTGCAATTGCTTCCAAAGTCCACAATTGGCATCAAAGTCCGCAGTCTCAGGCTAACTGTGGGGATTTACTCTGCTGCACCTGTGGCTGCAGGAGGGCATTTCCTTCTTCTTTGGTCTTGGTCTTGCGTCTGCTTGTAGGACACCTTCTGGTGTCTGTTTCCTCCCCAGACAAGACAGGGTGAAAAGAGTGGCTCGTTAGGGCTCACTTGCTCATTTGGGCTGGGGAGAGGGAGGGGGTATGGCAGGCACAGTTGGGGTGGATGGGGAGTGCCTGCCCTGTCCAAGGCCCATGAGATGTTGCTATCATCTGAGGCAGTTCCTGCGTTCCCGCAGAGCATCGGTCCTGGGTTGTGTTCCTAAGCAGTGTCAAGCTGCATAGGCTTCCAAGAAGGTGTGGGCAGTGTCCTGTGCCTGCACACAGCATGGTGGCAGCTGCCACTTCTGGGGTCAGGACTGCAGCAGGCTCCTGTCCTCCACCTCTGGCACTTGCCCTGGCTTTGGAGGTGGACTGCTGGCACGAGTTCCCCGCTCTGGGATTGTAAACTGCAGTCACGGTTAGTGCCGCCTCCGGCACTTGTGTTGGCTTTGGCGGTGGCCAGCCAACGTACTCTGGGGTCTCAGTCCACAGCCACAGCTCATCCCACCTATAGACTTGCAAAGGTGAGATCCTTCTATCTGTGAGCTCATGGAGTTAGAGGGCCCCTGCAGCAATGATCTCTTGCCTCTCTGGCAGGCCCAGGCTTTTTCCCTGACACTTTCAGCTATGTCATATTTGCCCCCTTTTATTTTATTGGCAGTATTTTAATGGCAGTCCATCCCAGTTCTCTCCCTGGGGTCAGACCTCCCAAAACCTGAGCCTTGGAATGCAGCCTCTGCTTGCTGAGGCAGGTGTGAAAACAGTGTCGTCTGGGAAGTGCTGGTTTGTAACCATCTCTGTGGTGAATTCTCTCCATTTTGTCTTCCAAGCACTTGTTACTGCGTTCCGCTCTGAGGTTCCAAAGCTCCCCCAACCCAATCCCTGTCCATGAGGCAGTTTCTGAGTGTGTGGAAACTTTTCATCCTTAGGGCTTCCTCTCCGAGACACAGGTCCCCGACATGAACATTTTGTCTCTTATTTTTCTTCTATCTTTTGCCTTACATCATTCTGTGGAGATTAGTTTGCCTTTTTGGAAGTCTGGGGTCTTCTGCCAGTGTTCGGAAGGTGTTCTGTAGTAATTGTTCCACATGCCAATGTATTTTTAATGTATTTGTGGGGATAAAGGTAATCTGACCATCTTACTCCTCCACCATCTTGGAAGCACTCCCCCTACACAAACCATTTTATGAACAAAGTAAACATCCAAGTTCCTGGACGTTGATGTGTCCTCTAACATTATGGAAGTTAACAGCTCTGATAATCATATTGAAAATGCCAGTTCCATGAATGGAAAGTTGTATTTTTCATTTAGAACTGTGATGCTCAGAAGTCAAGGGTGATGCATGTTAATGATCCATAGCGATCTCACTAAGAAGTTTGGAATTATATTCCACCTGCATGGCTTAAGACATTGATTATTCAACATTTCTTAAAAGGTATAAAAAATCCAGCTGTTTGCCTGTATTTACAGATTCCCCATGTCTTCCATGGATATCATCAGCCTAACCAAGGTATTGTCTTTTCCTTTTGCTCTTTAAGTATTGGCATATGTTGCTGAGACCTTGTGCTAGAGATTCTATAATTAGTATCATAAGGCAATGCTTAAAAATAAAGTGATTGCTAAATTCTTGTCTATAAACATCAGCAATACTGACACTAAAAAACCAAAACAATTTAGTTTCCTTCCTTGCAAAATGGAGATAAAAATAGTAATTTTTCATGAAGTTGTAGTGAAAAATATATAACAAGGCATTTAATGTTCTGAGTAAATGTTAGCTGAGATTGGTCATTTTTCATTCTATTAAGTGTTTTGGTTTCATTGAGCTTCTGATAGATGATAAAACATCTGTGAAACTTTATTAAATACATTATTTTAAACCTATTTCTGAAGATTTTTTGTGGCAATCTCCAAAATTGGAAAACCAACCCGCATCTTACTCCTAAGGAAAGGGGAAGTGACTCTGGATTTACAGGGGAGTCTGACTCCTTGGGTCATTCCCAAGGAATTGACTCCTGGGCTAGTCTCTCCCCTTTCATTCAAGTATCATCTCTTCAGTTCCTTGTCGGTGGGACTGTTAAGTTGCTATCACGCATGTGTGTTAAGTTCCTTCAGTCGTGTCCAACTCTTTGCGAGCCTATGGACTGTGGCTTGCCAGGCTCCTCTGTCCATGGGATCGTCCAGGCTGGAGTGGGTTGCCATGCCCTCCTCCAGAGTATCTTCCTGACTCAGGGATTGAACCTGCATCTCTTATGTCTCCTTCATCGGCAGGCCTGGGAAGCCCAATTTGCTGTACATCATTTGCTATAAACCACATTTTCAATGTATTCTACATTAAAAAAAAAAATTGGACTGTGTTTTCCTTCTTCCTGTTATTAGCAGTATTAGAAAGAGAATGAAATATTGTTGAAACCTTGAGACAAGGCCACTGACCTAAATTCCATGGATTTGGAGACAATTTTGATAGCACTTGGATAAAAAAGCACAACATTCAAAAAGCCTGAATGTGCTCAATTTTTATTCTTTTTGAATTGACTTTTCTAACTATAGATGTAATATGTGCTCATGTAGGAGATCGAGAAACTTCGGAAGTACATAATGAAATTTAAAGTCACCAAAAATCCATCTATCTGGAATTACACTCACTGTTAGGATTTTAATGTATTTCTAGTTAAGCTTTCCTGACTCCCAAGCTAGACTGGGTAGAAGGTCAAAGTGGCTCTACTGTACAGAGTAGCCTAGTAACTGCAAGATTTCCAAAGAGGAAACCTGTTAGCTTCTTCTAGAGCTCTCCTCACAGGGTCAGACCTTGTTTGGGCACTTCTCCATCTGATGACACAGTGATTGATGCTTGGGCAACAACTTGACTAGAGAATACAAGTAAGAGATGGCAGCTAAAAGCACGATGAGAAAGGAGTAGAGTGAGAAGTGGGACCATTCATAGTGCACAAAGGACGCTGCAGCCTCGCACTCACAGGGAGCCTTGTTCCTTCTCTAAATGTACTATATACACAACAGCTCCGATTTACTGTTTTCACTGTTTCCCCCTTGTCTGCTAAGTTCCTGCCTTTCTCAGGATCCTTGTGAAGTGAGGATATCTGCAAGTAACAGATGAGAAACCCTGGTTGATTTTTTTTTTTTTTTAATTTATAAGTGCGCAAAAGGGCCCTCACCCTCACCGCATCTCGAAACTTTAGGCCTGTCCTTCCCACACTGAATGCCACCTTCAATCCTAAAGTTGTTTCTCTGGACTCTAGGATCCAAACATAGATGGGAGACATTATCCACTGAAAACAATGTGGCTGAATGTATTCCTCCCTGAGAGAAGAAGGATTCCTGTTACAACCAGCCAACAGAGGAACCCAGGGGGAAGTCTTTTTTTCTTCTTAGTCTTGACTTATCCATGTAAATTTTTTGATTAATTTTTATTGGAGTATAATTGATTTACAATGTTGTGTTAGTTTCAAGTGTATAGCAAAGTGAATACATTTATCTACTGTTTTTAAGTTTCTTTTCCCCGATAGGTCATTATAGAGTACTGATTAAGTTCCCTGTGCAATACAGTAGGTGTGTGAGTGCTAAGTCGCTTCAGTTGTGTCAAACTCTTTGCAACCCTATGGACTGTGGCCTACCAGGCTCCTCTGTCCATGGGATTCTCCAGGGAAGAATACTGAAGTGAGTTGCCATACTCTCTTCTAAGAGATCTTCGTGATCCAGGCATTGAACCTGAGTCTTATGTCTCCTTCATTGGCAGGCAGGTTCTTCACCACTAGCACCACCTGGGAAGCCTGACACAGTGGGTACTTATTACCTATTTTCTATATGGTAGTGTGTATGCATCAGTCTCACCTCCCAATTTATCCTTCCCCTCCACTTAGCTCCTGCTGACCATAAGTTTGTTTTCTATATCTGTAACTCAACTTCTGTTTTGTAGATAAGTTCATGTCTATGCATTTTTTAAAGATTCCACATTATAAGTGATGCCATATGATATTTATCTTTTTCTAACTGACTTCACTCAGCGTGACAGCCTCTAGATCCATCCATGTTTCTGCAAATGGCAATATTTCATTCTTTTTTATGGCTGAGTAATATCCATTGTATATACTTTCATTCATTCTTCTGTTGATGGACATTTAGGTTGCCTCCCTGTCCTGACTATTGTGAATAGTGCTGCAGTGAACATGGGGATACATGTATATTTGTTTCTATTATGTTTATTTGTTTTGCTTTTAGATTTCACATGTAAGTGAATTTGTCACATATGTATGACATTTGTCCTCTGTCTGACTTGTTTCACTTAGAGTAATACTCTCCAGGTTCATCCATACTGTCACAAATGGCAAGATTTCATTCTTTTTTTATGGATGCATAACATTCCATTTTATACACACACAGACATAAAATTTTCTTCGTGCATTCATCTACTGATGGGCACTTAGGTTGCTTCCATATCTTGGCTATTGTAAAGAATGGCACAATGAACATAACGGTGCATATATTTTTTCCAATTAGTGTTTCTGTTTTCTTCAGATACATACCCATGAGTGGTATTGCTGGATCATACAATGGTTCTTCTCTTCCTTTTTGTTTTCTTTTTTTGAGGAATCTTCATATAGTTTTCTATAGTGGCTGTACCAATTTACATTCCCACCAACAGTGTACAAGGATTCCCTTTTCTTCACATCCTTGCCAACAGTTATCTGTTATCTTTTTGATAATAGCCATTCTGACAGCTGTAAGGTGGTATCTCATTGTTGCTTTCATTTTGCTGATGACTAGTGATGTTAAACACCTTTTCATGTGCCTGCTAGCCACCAGTACGTCTTCCTTGGAAAAATATCTGCTCAGATCTTCTGCCAATATTTAATCAGGTTGCTTAAGGGATATTAAGCTATATGAGTTGTGTATTTTGGATATTAACCCATTATCAGATATACAATTTGCAAATATCTTCGTCCGTTCAGTATGTGACCTTTTTGTTTTGTTGACAGTTTCTTTTGCTGTGCAAAACCTTTTTAGTTTGACAAAGTCCCATTTGTTTATTTTTGTTGTTGCACCCCTTGCCTGAGGAGACATATTTTAAAAATATCATGAAAATGAATGCTAAAGAATGTACTATGTTTTCTTCTAGAAGTTCTATGGTTTCAGATCACATTTAAGTCTTCAACCCACTTTGAATTTTTTTGTACATGGTAGGAGAGAGTAGTCCAATTTGATTTTTGGGTGGGGGGAGCATTTAGCTGTTTAGTTTCCCCATCACCATTTGTTAAAAAGGCTAGCTTTCCTCATTGTATAATCTTGCTTTCATTGTCATAGATTAATTGCCATATATATGTATGGGTTCATTTCTGGGTTCTCTTTCTGTTCCATTGATTTATGTGTCTATTTTTGTGCCATATCCATACTGCTTACTGCAGCTTTATAATGTAGTTTGAAATTAGAGAGCATGATACCTCCAGGTTTGCTCTTTTTTCTCAAGGTTATTTTGGCTAGTCAGTGTCTTTTGTGTTTCCAAACAAATCTTAAAATTATTTGTTCTTGTTCTGTGAAGAATGCCATTGGTATTTTGACAGGGATTGACTCTATAGATTACCTTGGGCATTATGGCCATTAATTCTAATGCATGCACACAAAATATCTTTCCATCTGTTTGTATTATATTCAATTTCTTTTATTAATGTATTATATTTTTCTGAGTAGAGATCTTTTACCTCATTAGTTAGATTTACTTATTCTTTTTGATGTGGTGATAAATGGGTTTATTTTCTTAATTTTTCTTTCTGATAGTCTGTTGTTATTGTATAAAATGCAAATGATTTATGTATATTAATTTTCTATCTTGCAACTTTACTGAATTCACTAAGGATCTCTAGTAGTCTTTCGATGGCTTCTTGAGGATTTTCTCTAGGTATAGTAAGTATCATTTCATCCAAAAACAGTGACAGTTTTACATTTTCTTTCCCAGTTTGGATTCCTTTTACTTTTGTTAGGGCATCCGATACTGTGTTAAATAAAAGTGGTTAGAGTGGGCATCTTTGTCTTGTTAGAGGAAATGCTTTCAGGTTTTCACCATTGAGCATGTTGAATGTAATGCTAGCTGTAAGCTTATCATATACACCTTTAATATGCACCTCTATACCAGGTTGACAATTTTTTAAAATCAGAAGTTGATGTTGAATTTTGTCAAAAGTTTTTTCTGATTCTATTGAGATGATTATAGGATTTTTATTCTTTAGTTGGTTAATACAGTGTATCACACTGATTGGTTTGCAGATATTGAACTATCGTTGCATCTCTGGGATAAATTCCACTTGATCATGGTGTAAGATCCTTTTCATGTATTGCTAAATTTTGTTTGCCAATATTTTGTTGTAGACTTTTGCATCTATATTAATCAATGATATTGGCCTTTAGTTTTTTTTTTTTTATTGTGTACCTTTGTCTTATTTTGATATCAGAGTGATGGTGGCCTCATAAAATGAGCTCAGAAGTGTTCTTTTCTCCACAACCTTTTGGATTAGTTTAAAAAGAATAGATACTAACTCTTCTTTAAATGTTTAGTAGAATGCACCCATGAGGCCATCTTGTCCTGGACTTCTGTTTATTGGGACTTCTTTTTTTTTTATTATGAATTCAAATTCATTACTGATAACTGGTCTCTTAATACTTTCTATTTCTTCCTGGTTCAATCTTGGGAGATTGTACATTTCTAAGAATTTGTATATTTCTTCTAGGTAGTCTGTTTTATTGATGTATAGTTGTTTGTAGTTACTTCTTATGATGTTTTGTATTTCCATAGTGCCTATCATAACTTTTCCTCTTTCATTTCTGATTTTATTGATTTGGACTCATTTCCTATCTTTTGATACATCTGGCTAAAGTTTTATCAATTTTGTTTCTTTTCAAAAAACAACTTTTAGTTTCATTGATCATTTCTGTTTTTATTTTTTAGTTTCTACTTCATTCACTTCTGTTCTTTAGGATTTCTCTTTTTCTACTGACTTTCGGTTTTGTCAGTTTTTTGGTTATAAGGTTATATTGTTTGAGGTATTTCTTGTCTCCTGAGGTAGGTTTGTATTACTATAAATTTCCCTCTTAGGACTGTTTTTGCTGCATCCCATAGATGTTGGATCATTGTTTTTGTTTTATTCTTCTCCAGGTTTTTTCTTCTTCTTCTTCTTGATTTCTTCAGTGATCCATTGTTTAGTAACACATTGTTTAGCCTCCACATATTTGTGATTTTTTGCAGTTTTTTTTTTTTTTTTCTTGTAGTTGATTTCTAGTCTCATAGCATTTTGGTCAGACATGATGCTTGATATGATTTCAATTTTCTTAAATTTACTGAGACAAACTTGTTTTATGGACTACCATGTAATCTCTGCTGGAGAATGAGTATGTGTTCTGCTCCTTTCAGACACAAGGCTTTGTATTTTTCTATCAAGTCCAGCTGGGCTAAGGTGTCACTTACGGCCGGTGTTTCCTTGCTGATTTTGCATCTGGATGATCTACTGACATAAGCTGGTTGTTAAGGCCCCTGTTATCAGTGTCTCACTACTAGCTTCTCCCTTTATGTCTCCTCAAGTGTTTATGTATTTGGAAGCTCCTATGTTGGGTGTGTATGCATCTATAATTTTTCTATCTTCTTGGATTGATCCCTTGATCATTATGTTATGCCTCTTGGCTCATCACAGCCTTTGTTTTAAAGTCTATTTTGTCTGTCGTAAGCATGCCATCCAGGTTTTCTTTTGATTTCCATTGGATGGAGCGCCTTTCTCCATCCCCTCACTTTCCGTCTGTGTCTCTGGATCTGAAGGAAGTCTCTAGGCAGCAGATACATGTCTTACCTTTGTGTCCCTCCAGCCACTCTGTTTTGCTTGATTGAAGTGTTCTGTCCATTTGCATTTAAATATTGACAGGTATGGACTTACTGCCATGTTATTAATAGTTCCGGGGTTGTTTTTGTATTTTGCCTTTATCCTTTTTTCTTCTTTTGTTCTCCTACCATGTGGTTTAATGACTGTCACTAGCATTGTTTAGATTCCTTCATCTTTTTGTGTGTTTATCTATTATAGATTATTGGTTTGTGGTACCCTGAGGTTATAAATAGCAATCTATATATTTTGCTCTCTATATAAATATAGGTATGACTATTTTAAGTTGCTTATTTTTTCATTTCAAATGCATTCTAACCGTTCTGCATTTCGACTTCCCTCTTCCCATGTTTTACTGTTTTGACATCACACCTTACATCTTTTGTGTGTGTGTATGTTTCTCTTACCTGCTTCTTGTAGATATTGGTAATTTCACTACTCTTGTTTCTTAACCTTCCTACTTGCTTTGTAGGTGGTCAATTTACTACCTTTACTGCATTTTGCCTTTACAAATGATTTTTCCTTTTATAATTTTCATGTTTCTAGTCGCATCTTTTCTTTTCCACTCAGACACATCCCTTTTACCTTTCTTGTAAAACTGGTTTGTTGGTGCTGAATTCTTAGTTTTGGCTTGTCTGCAGAACTTCTGTTCTCACTATTAAATGAATGAAATCCTTGCTGGGCAGAATATTCTTGGTTATAAGTTTCTCCCTTTCATCACTTTAAATATATAATGCCACTCCCTCTCTCTCCTGTATATTCTCCTGAAAAGTCAGCTGATAGCCTTTGGGTTTCCTTGTACATAACTTGTTTTCCTTTGCTGCTTTTAGTATTCTCTCTACTCTGCTATCTTGGCCACTCTCCCCCTTATTATGGTTTTGATTTGCATTTCTCTGATGATTAATGATGTTGAACATCTTTTCATGTGCCTATTGGTCATCTGTATGTCTCCTTTGGAAAAATAGTCAGATAATCAAATTCTGCTTCTAAATCTTCAAAATTAATAACAAAAATGACAACCTAATATTGCCTTTGTATAGTCAGTTTGTTGGGATTAGTATCACAAATCCAAATTCAAGCCAGCCAACTATAGCTACTGTAGTCACCACAATGAACATTAAGTTCCAAAGATTTTACTAACACAGAGGTACCATAGACAGTTGCACACTTTTTATCATGAGTGAGACTTTATCCCCAGTCTCCTTTCTGCCAGGCCATAACTGGCAGCCCCATCCATGCCTTTTATCACTTGAAACCTCACCATGCCAGCTGCTTGGTCCTCCAGGGCATCCATTATATAATGGGTAAAAGAGCAGTCTAAAAAGAGTAACAGGAATGGCTACAGGAGTTAAGTTCCATTTATAAACCATGTACTTTATACATTAAACCTCCTCCAAAGGGATGGAATAATAAAGAAGGAAGTCTTCAGATCTCCCTATAGGCTGGTATATACCATGAACAATAAATGACAAAATATATTTACTCAAATAAATTTGAAGGCTAATCTTCATTGACATAATAAAATCTGGCTATTTATATTATATGGAGCACATTTCTTTTTCTTTTTCTGTTTTTGACTGATGAATTAGTTCAGACCTTCAAATTCCTCATAAGATGGTTAATTTGCACTGGCTCAGGCAGTTTCCCAGGATCAAACTCTGGAAATGTCATCATAGCACAAGAGATATAAAAGGATCTATATAAAGATAAAAATGTGAGAAACCCTGAAAAGACTGTTAGAGGTAATATTCTAAGAAAAATGGGAATACACTTAGGCAGTCACAATGAGATATATGGGAGTAAGAGGTGAGTAAATAAATTTTTAAACAATTAACAAGAATAATAGTGAGGTGTGTATATGTATGAAAATCCAAAACTAAAATTTCATGTAACTACAACAAAGCATATGTGTGTAGTTTGGCTGAGGGAGCAGGTGAAAGAAAGTGGGAGCTGAGAGAGTCCTAAAGTCCTTGTCTTAGAGAGAAAATACACGTGCTGATAAGCATAGGTCTTAGTAAGTTCAGCATATAGAATATATAATTTTCACATCAGCAGGAAAATAATCACATAGGTGGGAAAGGGAAAAAAATAAAAGAACTCCATCCTTCAGCATCTCCATGGTGTTAAATTCCTATTTCCCTTATTCCTAATTTTGTGATGCATAGGTTGAGTTAATATGTTGGTTTATTCCACTGTCACTACTAGAGGTAGATGATATACTGGCTATAAATTATATACCAATGTATCTAAAGCCTCACTAATCCACAGTTAACTTGTTAAAAAATTAACTTAAAAAGTTACATTCTGTGACAGTGCTAACAGAGATAGGTTGAGACTTAATCCCACAACAATTTAAGAAAATTAGGAGTGTACCAAGATTCAGTTCAGTTGCTCAGTCATGTCTGACTCTTTGGACCCCATGGACTGCAGCATGCCAGGCCTCCCTGTCCATCACCAACTCCCAGAGTCCACTCAAACTCATTTCCATTGAGTTGGTGATGCCATCCAACCATCTCATCCTCTGTCATCCCCTTCTCCTCCTGCCTTCAATCTTTCCCAGCACCAGGGTCTTTTCCAATGAGTCAGTTCTTCACATCAGGTGGCTGAGGTATTGGAGTTTCAGCTTCAACATCAAGATTATGTACCAAGATTATGAGAGAATATTCAAATTATTTGAGACAACATTGTAAGAGTGGCAAATTCACATCTTTGTTTGCATATATGCTCAGCTAAATCACTCTTATGTATTAATTCAATCTGTTCCCCAAAGAATTCTGTGTCAGTATTTTATCGCTCAAGTTTCTATTCAAAATAAATATAAATGATCAGTCTGGTCATATAAAATATTGAATTTTTCATAAGATAAAAGCTCCTTTCCTCCTTTTGATCTAAATGAGTGACATTAGTTTCTACCGTAAATAGACATTGAGTATTAAATCTTTACTAAGTGCAACACAACACTCGGGCCAACCTCATGTTAACCTTGGGTCAACCTCATGTTAATCTTCCGTGGCAGTATACACCCCATGGTCAGGAAGCAAACCCATCCATGAGGATTCTAGTTCTCACAGTAAGCAGTACAATCTTTTCTTAAAAGAACTTTACACTTATATATACCACATAGGTGCATTCAGACAAGATAACTGGTGGGTAACCAAGTAACACATTCCTTGTTAAAACTAAAACTGTTTCTTTGGCATATTACTATTATTAATATCTATCTTTTTTTTAATGGCAGAAGAAGACTTCTTTTACTGAGTGGTTGATCTACGTAATTGCTGAGGGCAAGGAGAGGAAGTGGAGAAGCGTTATTTTGAGATCTCTCCATCCTGGGCAGCCTCTAGGAGCCTGGCCTTGGCTGGGGGAAGACACCCAGGGCATTTGCATGCTTCCTGGCTTGCCCTGAGCTCTCGGCATGGATGGTTGTTCAGGAGCTCCCTGCGGGTTTTGTCCATCTTCAGCTTGTGACGTGTTCCGTGAGAATCCGCCTGCTCCTGGACATGCTCGCCTTGACTGGCAGGTACAGGCAGTGATATGCAGGTGGCGGTCACTCAACTTAGTGACAGTGTCCTCTGAGCAGTGGGCACAGAGTTCTCATCCCCCCAGAAGGCATCCCATCCAGGTTACCTTCTCAGACATTCAAGTGCCCTGTGTTACCTGTACCAATGTGCCTGCCCTTTTCTGGAATCAGATCCCAGAATGAACAGACATAGGATTGCAGGCAATCTGCTCATGTTTGATACATTCCAAATCTGCAGACAAGAGCCACCAGTAGCTATTTCACTAGTCTCTTCAGAGTCCAACCAGACCATATTCTTAACACAGTGAAGGACGCCGGAGGCAAAACTCTTCTGAAGCCTGGCATTCTCATGGCTGTGGCTCAAGCACTGAAAGAAAAGTAAGTCTTTGGATTTTTTTTCCTCTTAAAAAATATCTTTTTTTTTTCTTTTCACAAAATAATTATATTACAAGCTCACTGTCACAAAATAAGATCATCTGTAATCCTTTTGTTAATAACATAGGAATATTTAACTTTTAATTAAAATGGGACTCTCCTTTTGCCATCAAAATCATAGTAAGGAGTGTTTCCTATGCCACGAATATTCTTCTGTAACAGAATTTTTGTTTAATCAGTCTGGGAATGTTAAACATTTTTCTAGCTGTGAAACCTCTATTTTCCATCTGTAAAATGAGGCTAGTACTCACGGGAACTTTAAGGGTTGTTATGAGAATTAAATGAATTAGAATATGCAAAGTCTTAGAACAGTGGTGATTACTATTCCCCTACTAGACTATGACCACCATCAATGCAAGGATCTTGTCTGCCCTGTTCAATCTGGTATTTCTCGGGTCTAACATCAACTTGGCACAGAGGAGGTGTTCAATAAATGGGAATAGTAGTGTTGGTTTCAGCAGAACTGCTGGTAGAATTAAACTCTCAATAAATATTTGTTGAATATTTGTTTTACTTACATATTTATAGACTACTATTTTTAAACAATTAGCTATATTAGGAAACTCTGTAATAAATCCCAGGGTAAGATGTTTTGTTTCTAAATGCTAAGACCTTTTTCATTGCCAGCTGAATTTCAGTGAGGTTAGTCTTAGATTCATTGGAGTAACATTTTCCAGTAAATATTCAGTAGATGACCCACAGGTTACTAATAGCTATTAGTACCTGTTGGGTGTTGAACCTGTTGGGTGATTAAGTTTAAGCTTTGGGTTAAACAGAATTAAACAGTTATCTTTGCTGTATCTCTGAACTTTTACAAAGCTACTAGGCACTGAGAATTTCTGAAAAGGATGTAATATGTGATTCTTCTCTAATTTTATCACATAACTTTTTTTTCATGGGGCATTTTCTGGTATAAGTATTGTACTGAACACAGTTTGGGAATTCAAGGATAATGCTTTTGAGGTATAGATCCCTCCATTTTATAAATAAGAATGCATATGGGGAGTAGGCTGGAGAGAGGAAAGGGATAAATGTGAGGTAGATACTGTGCTCGACACTTTACATGTCTATGGTCATGACTGATGTTGCTTAGTAAACATGCAGGCGCCCACATTTTGGGTGTCAGCAGCATGTTACCCCCTAGATGTCCTGGTTAGGGGCATCATGTGACCAGTCTCAGCTAGCAAACTGTGATTGGAAAGAACACAAGTCAGTTTGGAACCCAGCATGTGAGTGCCCATGTGAGATCACCCACAGCACTCCTGTCTCTGCCATGACCACCTGCAGTGTGACAGGTGGCAGCACCCGTTAGTCTGGGCTCCAGAGTAAAGGGAGAAAGGAAGACTCCACGAGAGCAAACCTGCAGCTGCTGTAGCTCACCAGAGAAATCAATCTTCTTGTTATTTTAAGCTGAGATCTGTCAGACTGTTTATTATTGCACCATAACCTAGTCTACCCTGACTGATACAGTATCTTATTTAATCTAGACAAACAACATCCAAGACAGACAATACTGTTTTTTAAGTGTAAACGATGTGAAAGTAGAGACTTAGAGAGGCTAAATAATTTGTATACAAAGTGAGACTGCTGGTATTTGAACTGTCTTACTCCAAAGCCTGTTTCATTTCCACCTTATTACACTGACTGAAAAAAATATGTTAAAATACAACTCTTAGATTTACTAGAGTGTTTACAAATATGTTCTAAACAACAGTGAAAACAAGACCAGGAGCTTACTGTGGTTCAGATCATGAACTCCTTATTGTCAAAATTCAGACTTAAATTGAAGAAAGTAGGGAAAATCACTAGACTATTTAGGTATGACCTAAATCAAATCCCTTATGACTATACAATGGAAGTGAAAATAGATTCAAGGGATTAGATCAGATAGACAGAGTGCCTGAAGAACTATGGATGCAGGTTCATAATATTTTACAGGAGGCAGTGATCAAAACCATCCCCAAGATACAAAAGGCAAAATGGTTGTCTGACAAGGCCTTACAAATAGCTGAGAAAGAAGAGGAGCAAAAGGCAACGAAGAAAAGGAAAGATATACCCATCCTAATGCAGAGTTCTAAAGAATAGCAAGGAGAAATAAGAAAGCCTTCCTCAGTGATCAATGCAAAGAATAGAGGAAAACAATAGAATGGGAAAGACTAGAGATCTCTTTAAGAAAATTAGATACTAAGAGAACATTTCATGCAAAGATGGACACAATAAAGGACAGAAACGGTAAGGACCTAACAGAAGTGGAAGATATTAAGAAGAGATGGCAAAACTAAACAGAGGAACTATACAAAAAAGATCTTAATGACCCAGATAACCATGACGGTGTGATCACTCACCTAGAGCCAATCATCCTGGAGGGTGAAGTCAAATGAGCCTTAGAAAGCATCACTATGAACAAAAAAGTGGAGGTGATGGAATTCCAGGTAAACTATTTCAAATCCTAAAAGATGATGCTGTGAAAGTGCTTCACTCAATATCACTCAATATGCCAGCAAATTTGGAAAACTCAGCAATGGCCACAGGACTGGAAAAGGTCAGTTTTCATTCCAATCCCAAAGAAGGGTAATGCCAAAGAATGTCCAAACCACCGCACAACTGCACTCATTTCACATACTATCAATGTAATGCTCAAAATTCTCCATGCCATGCTTCAACAGTATGTAAATTGAGAACTTCCGGATGTATAAGCTGGATTTAGAAAAGGCAGAGGAACCAGAGATCAAATTGCCAACATCCACTGGATCATCAAAAAAGCAAGAGAGTTCCAGAAACACATCTACTTCTGCTTCATTGACCATGCCAAAGTCTTTGTGTGGATCAGAACATACTGTGTATAATTCTTCAAGAGATGGGAATACCAGACCAACTTACCTGCCTCCCGAGAAATCTGTCTGCAAAAAAGCAACAGTTAGAACTGGACATGGAACAACAGACTGGTTCCAAATTGGGAAAGGAGTACGTCAACGCTATATATTATCTTGCTTGCTTAACTTATAAGCAGAGTACATCATGAGAAACGCTGGGCTGGAAGAAGCACAACTGGAATCAAGATTGCCAAGAGAAATGTCAATAACCTCAGATATGCAGATGATATCACCCTCATGGCAGAAAGCAAAGAGGAACTAAAGAGCCTCTTGATGAAGGTGAAAGAGGAGAGTGAAAAAGTTAGTTTAAAGCTCAACATTCAGAAAACTAAGATCATGGCATCTGGTCCCATCACTTCATGGGAAATAGACGGGGAAACAGTGTCAGGCTTTATTTTTTGGTCTCCAAAATCACTGCAGATGGTGACTGCAGCCATGAAATTAAAAGACACTTACTCCTTGGAAGGAAAGTTATGATCAACCTAGATAGCATATTAAAAAGCAGAGACATTACATTGCCAACAAAGGTCCGTCTGGTCAAAGCTATGGTTTTTCCAGTGGTCATGTATGGATGTGAGAGTTGGACTGTGAAGAAAGCTGAGCACTGAAAAATTGATGCTTTTGAACTGTCGTGTTGGAGAAGACTGTTGAGAGTCCCTTGGACTGCAAGGAGATCCACCCAGTCCATCCTAGAGGAGATCAGTCCTGGGTGTTCATTGGAAGGACTGATGCTGAAGCTGAAACTGCTATACTTTGGCCACCTCATGTGAAGAGTTGACTCATTGGAAAAGACCCTGATGCTGGGAGGGATTGGGGGCAGGAGGAGAAGGGGATGACCTAGACGAGATGGTTGGATGGCATCACCAACTCGATGGACATGAGTTTGGGTGGACTCCGGGAGTTGGTGATGGACAGGGAGGCCTGGAGTGCTGCGATTCATGAGGTCACAAAGAGTCAGACAAGAGTGAGCGACTGAACTGAACTGAACTGAAACCTTGACATTATGAAAGCCATTCCACTCATATTTTGAAAATAAGTGCTCTACTTTTTCTATAAATGGGGATTATTTTTTTGTGTATCAGTAATTTGGAAAATCACATAAATTTAACTTTTCTTTCATTACATCACTTCAATATTAAACTCTGAGAGGAAAATAAGCTGCTTTAATTTTTAATCTTATTCATTCCTTGGACAAATAAGTTTTGAGGGTTCTGTACTAGGCACTGGAGATCGAGCAATGAATAAATCTCTGCCTTTTTGGATACCATATTTCTGTAGAGGAGATGATAATAACAAGATAATAAAATATAGAGAATTAAATGGTAATAGGCACTATGGAGAAAAATAAAGCAGAGATAGATATAGCTTGTATGTATGATGTAAAAGGATGTAATTCACACAGTATAGCCTTGCCTTAGAAGGTCTTACTGAGAAAGTGTAATTTGAATAAAGCCCTCAAGAAGATAAAATAGCCAGCTACCTTGTTTTGTGGAGGAAGAACATTCCAGGATCATGGAATAGCAAGAATAAGCTCCCTGAGGCAGAAGTTTACCTGCTATGTTCAGAAAGTCAGTGTAGCTGGGGTAAGTAAAGGCAAGGATTTTTTAGTCTGGTTCATCATGAGCATTTACTCTGGCAACTAGCATTCATGACTAGCACATAGCAGGCATTCCATAAATGTTTGCTAATAAATAAATCCACCAATGGGCAAAGGATATCAATACAATGAGCACTGGTAGCCAGAGGAATTCTAATTTTATCCTATGTGTACATGCACATACACTTTTTAAAAATAAAAGATTAAAGCAAATTACTGCTGCTGCTGCTGCTAAGTTGCTTCAGTCGTGTCCAACTCTGTGCGACCCCATAGACGGCAGCCCACCAGGCTCCCCTGTCCCTGGTATTCTCCAGGCATGAACACTGGAGTGGGTTGCCATTTCCTCTCCAATGCATGAAAGTGAAAAGTGGAAGTGAAGTCGCTCAGTTGTGTCCAACTCTTAGCGACCCCATGGACTGCAGCCTACCGGGCTTCTCTGTCCATGGAATTTTCCAGGCAAGAGTACTAGAGTGGGCTGCCATTGCCTTCTCTGAAAGCAAATTAAGCCAGTAGTAAATTCTGGGTGGTGAGAAAGTATAATGTATTTTATTCTTATATGTCTACTGAAAATTTCTGAAGTTATAGTGAACAAACCACAAAAAAACAGTTTAGGAGATGATACTAAAAATCACATATCCTGAAGTGTCCAGTATAGGGCTGAGTGTTTTCACTTGCTATGTTGATGTTATGTTCCCCACCTGTGAGAGAGTTGGTATTATGTCCATTTTACAACTGTGAAAACTAAAGCTCAGAAAGATTACATGAGTTGACCAATGCTATGTACACTGGGAAAGAGAAGAGCTGAAATTTTCATATAGGTGTTATAATATTAGTGCTTTTATTTACACCATTCTGCACATAAAATATATGAAAATATCTTACATGTGGATATATATATATGCCTGCATGCACGCTCACTTGCTTCAGTTGTGTCTGACTAGTTGCAACCCAATGGACAGTAGCGCACCAGGCTCCTCTGTCATTGGAATTCCTCAGGACAGAATACTGGAGCCATGACCTCCTCCAGGGGGATCTTCCCAAGCCGGGGATCAAACCCATGTCTCCTGTGTCTCTTACATTGCAAGTGGATTCTTTACCCACTGAGCTGCCTGGGAAGCCTATATGTGTGTGTGTGTGTAATTGTATGTAAAAGTACACTTTTCTACAAGTATAGATTATAAGATATAATTAACTATTTGTCACATCTAATAAAAACAAGTAGTATGAAAAATATGTTTAAATTTTTAATATGATTTCTTGCAATTAGAATTTGTCCTTAAAAACAGTCATTCTGATTTTACATCTTATAGTCATTTTACTAATCACTCCCCTTCTTTCCTCCTATGTCTCCAGTTAATTGACATAGACACTACTCACCCACTTTCTAGAATTCTAAACACATACTTCAGATTTGTTCTATCTCCTAGTTATTCACAGAACCGAAGCTCTGTCTCTGGGTTACATGGGGCTACTGGACTGAACCAGAGAAGTAGTTCTAAATCAGTCTGGTTAGCATACCCTATATATAAAGAACACTGGTGATGAAAATTAGAATTAGTAATTGTAGTTATTTCAATTATAGATTGTAGTTCTTTCATCAGTTTCCATTTAAATACATTATTCCTACAGAAAAAGATTCCAGTGGTGCTAAGTTAGAGGTTGAGATTGAAATGTATCTCTTTATTAAGAATGAGAATTGGAATAGAATGACTAAAAACTGGTAAAACCTAAAAGGTCAGTGATTTCAGGGATGCTGTAGAGATTGTACAAGCGGATCAATGCAAATGAGAACAGATATAATATTTTTTTTTTTTAGATATAATAATTTTTTAAGAAAGATCTGATGCTTTAATGTAAAATGCAGGGGGAGGGGCAGGTGGTCCCAAGATGGTGAAGGAATAGGATGAGGTGACCACTTTCTCCCCCACAAATACATTGAAAGATCATCTGCGTGTGGAGCGACTTCTACAGAACAACTTCTGAAAGCTGGTGGAGGACCTGAGATACCCAGAAACGCAAACCAATCTCTTCAAAATGAGGGCAGACAAAAGATAAAGACTAAAAGAGAGACAAAGGATTTCAGGTCAGAGACCCATCCTGGGGAGGGAGTCGTGAAGGAGGAAAAGTTTCCACACAATAGGAAACCCTCTCACAGGTGGGGTCAGTGGGGAGCTTTGGAATCTCAGAGGGCAGCATAACTGAAAAAAAAAAAAATTCACCACAGAATAGGTGCTGAATGGCAATTACCAAGGAGAAGCAGCTCATGTGCTTGTGTTTGCCTGCAGTGAGCAGGGGCTGGGTGTGTAGGCACGGGCTGTGTTGTAAATCTCTAGGGTAACGTCTAGGGCTAAATGCCCTGAGGACGCTCTGAGGGGACTAATGTGACATAGCAACCCAAGCCTTGGGAATGCCAGAGAGACAGAGAAAAACACAGGACCTTTCCTGCAAGAATGTTCTAACGCCGCACTGGTACCCCTGTGGTGTGTGTGCTACCCTGGCGAATACCAAAGGAAAGCAAGCCAGCTGCAGTCTAGAGCCTCCCTCCTTGGAGGTAGAGAGGCAGGTGTGTGACAGCCAGAGTCAGAAGGCAAGGGCCGCTTCAGTCTCTGCCCCAGAGACCTGCACCTTCCACCGAGCTCTGAGCAGGCGGCCAGCTGCTAACCACGTCTTCCTGGGATCTTGGGTGGTTCACATCTGCCAGGGGTGTCACAGCTTAAGTTCAGCCCCCTAGGGGAGGCACACGGCACGCCTGGGACTGTGACCTCGTTGCACACACAGGAAGCTGAGTGGCCAGGACCAGGGACGGACGTGAACACATGGCCACCTGGACCGTGAGCTTGGAAAGCACAGGTCACCAAGGGGCTTGACCTGAGAAAGGCGCAGAGTGCACAGCCATCGGGGTCTGTGCCCTCACAGAGCACCTGAGCGTCTTACACCTGGGGAGTGCAGGAAACACAGGGTCCACATGGAAGAGTGCCCTTGCAGAGGACCCTGGACATGAGCAGTGTGGGTCCGGGGAGTACAGGCCACCGTGGGCTGTGGCAAACCCAGTGCCATCCATCTGCTGTGAGCACTGCCCTCACATGCCAGGGGTATTTGCAGCGTCCCTCCCTCCCCACAGCACAACTGAACAAGTCAGCCTAAGTAAGTGGCCACCTTCGCCCCCTTGTGCCAGACAGGAGATTAGACATGGAAGGTGCTTGCAAACCAGGGAAGCCACAATAAACAAAGAAGAGACAACTGCTCTGGAAGTGACAGCTGCAACGGATTAAAACCCCGAGGTGAAGGCAGAGACTGTGCATTTGAGGGGCAACTATAGACCTTTAGGACAACTACAAGCTGGAACAAGGGACTACCTGGCACTGAATTGACCCAACACTGCCCACAAAAGCTCCAGAGAAGGTCCTAGATATATTTTTACTATTATCACTTTTAAGTTTTAAAAATATTTTATTTTTTAATACTCCTTTAACTTTCATTTTTATAGCCTACTATAACTTTCAAAAAAACTCATATTTTTAAAAAGAAATTCCATATATATATATATATATTTTAAATTTTTGTGATCAATTTTGTTCTGCATTTTTTATTGTATTTTTGAGAGCTTAACCTCTTTTCTAGGTTTTTAATCTTTGCTTTTTGCCATCAATTTTGTACCTTTAAGAATCTAATCTTCAGTATCCATTTTCACTTAGGGATTTGATTATCGTCATGGTTAGTCTCCCCCTTTTGGCTCTCCCTTTTTACCTCCAGGTCACCTCTGTCTCCTTCCTCCCTCTTCTCTTCCCTTCTCTATGTAACTCTGTGAGTCTCTCCAGGTGTTCTGGGCTGTGGAGAGCACTTAGGGATGTGATTACTGTCATGGTTATTCTCCTCCTTTTTACCTCCAGGTCACCTCTGTCTCCTTCCTCCCTCTTCTCTTCTCTTCTCTATGTAACTCTGTGAGTCTCTCCAGGTGTTCTGGGCTGTGGAGAGCACTTAGGGATGTGATTACTGTCTTGACTGCTCTCTCCCCTCCTCTCCTCTCCCCTCCCCCTTGCCCTCCCCTCCCCTCCCCCTCCCCCTTGCCCTCCCCTCCCCTCCCCCTCCCCCTTGCCCTCCCCTCCCCTCCCCCTCCCCCTCCCCTCCCCTCTTTTCTTCTCTTCCCTTCTCTATGTAACTCTGTGAGTCTCTCCAGGTGTTCTGGGCTGTGGAGAGCAGTTAGGGATGTGATTACTGTCTTGACTGCTCTCTCCCCTTCTTACTCTCCCTTTTGTCCTCCTGGTCACATCTATTTTCCTCCTCCCCCTTCTCTTCCCTATATGACTCTGTGAATCTCTTTGGTGTTCCTGGCTGCAGAGAATTGTTTCACCATTAATGTAGGGATTTTATCATCTATGCTGTATGGATGGAGAAGTCTTGAGACTACTGTAAGAGAAGGACTGAAACCCAGAGGCAGGAGGCATAACTCCAGAACTTTAGAACATCAGAGAGCTCCTGACTCCAAGGAACATTAATAGACAAGAGCTCAATACCAAATCTCCATATCTACATAGAAACCAAGCTCACTCAACAGCCAACAAGTTCCAGTGCAAGACAAACCATGCTAATTCTCCAGAAAAATAGTAACACAAACCTGAGCATTAAAAGACAGGCTGTCAAAGCCATGCCAAACCCATAGACATTGCCAAACTCACTGCTGGACACTTCACTGCACATTAGAGAGAAGAGATCCAGCTCCACCCACCAAAACACAGGCACAAGTTCCTCCAACCAGGCAACCTTGACAAGCCACTGCCCCAACCCCACCCACAGGGAGCAGACTCCACAATTAAAGGAACCATGACCTTCCAGCCTGAAGAAAGGGGCATCCAAAACACAGCAACCGAAAAAAAATGAAAAGGCAGAGAAATACTCGGCAGAAGAAGGAACATGATAAAAACCCACCAAATCAAACAAAAGAGGAGATAGGGAGGCTTCCTGAAAAAGAATTCAGAATAATGATAGTAAATATGATCCAAAATCTTGAAAACAATTTTAGTATATGTGCTGCCAAAGCGAGCACCAAAATCTTGAAAACAAAATGGAGTAACTGATAAATGGACTAGAGACAAGGACTGAGAAGATACAAGAAATGTTGGACTAGGAGAAATAAAGAAGAGCCAATCAATAATGACAATGCAATGACGGAGACTAAAAGCACTCAGGAGGGAACCAACAGTAGAATAACTGGGGCAGAAAAGAGGAAAAGTGAGTGGAAGATACACTGGTGGAAATAAATGAAACAGAGCAAAAAAAAAAAAAAAAAAAAAAAAGGAAATGAGGAAAACCTCAGAGACCTCTGCAACAATGTTAAGCACCTCAACATTTGAGCCATAGGTGTCCCATAAGAAGAAGATAAAAGGAAAGGGTATGAGAAAATATGTGAGGAGATAATATGCAAAAACTTCCCTAAGAAGGGGAAGGAAATAGCCACCCAAGTCCAAGAAACCCAGAGATCCAAAACAGGATAAACCCAAGGCTAAATACCCCAAGACCCATATTAATCAAACTAACAAAAATTAAACACAAAGAGAAAATATTAAAAGCAGCAAGGTTAAAGCAACAAATAACACACAAGGGGATCCCCATAAGGATAACAGCTGATCTTTCAATAGAAACTCTCCAGCCCAGAAGGGCAGGATATACTTACAATGATGAAAGAGAAAAACCAACAACCAAGTTTACTCTACCCAGCAAGGATTTCATTCAGACTCAAAGGAGAAATCGAGAGCTTTACAGACAAGCAAAACCTCACGGAATTTAGCACCACCAAACCAGCTCTTCAACAAATGCTAACGGATCTTCTCTAGACAAGAGACACAGAAATGGTTTATTAAATAGTAACAGGATCATACTTATCAATGATTACCTTAAATGTAAATGGGTTAAATGCTCCAACCAAAAGACAAAGACTGGATAAATGGATACAAAAACAAGACCCCTGTACATGTTGTCTACAAGAGATCCACCTCAAGCCTAGGGACACATAGAGACTGAAGTTGAGGAGCTGGAAAAAGACATTTCATACAAACAGAGACCAAAAGACAGCAGGAGTAGCAATACTCATATCAGATAAAATAGAGTTTGAAATAAAGACTGTGATAAAAGACAAAGAAAGACACTGCATAATGATCAAAGGATCAATCCAAGAAGAAGATATAAAAATTAAAAAAATATATATGCACCCAACATAGAAGCACCTCAATACGTAAGGCAAATGCTAACAAGTATGAAAGGGAGAACTGACATAACACAATAGTGGGGGACTTTAAGAAACCACTCACACATATGATAGATCAATTGTACAGAAAATTAAAAAGGAAACACAAGCTTTAAATGATACAGTGCACCAGTTAAACCTAATTGCTATCTACAGGGCATTTCACCCCAAAACAATGATTTCTCCTTTTTCTCAAGTGCACATGGAACATTCTACAGGATATATCACATTGTGAGCCATAAATTTAGCCTTGGTACATTTTTAAAAATGGAAATCATTTCAAGCATCTTTTCTGATCACAATGTGGTAAGATTAGATGTCAACTTCAGGGAAAAAAAACTATTAAAAATACAAACATATGGAGGCTAAATGACATGTTTCTGCATAACCAACAGATCATGGAAGAAATCCAAAGGGAAATCAAAACACACATAGAAACAAATGAAAATGAAAACACAACAACCTCAAACCTATGGGATTCAGTAAATGCAGCGCTAAGAGGGAGGTTCACAGAAATACAAGCCTACCTCAATAAACGAGGGAAACATCAAATTAACAACCTAACTTTAAACCTAAAGCAAGTAAAAAAGAAGAACAGAAGAACCCTAAAGTTAGTTGAAGGAAAGAAATCATAGAAATCAGAGAAGAAATAAATGAAAAAGAAATGGAGATTATAGCAAAGATCAACAAATCCAAACACTTGTTCTTTGAGAAGATAAATAACATAGACAAACAGCTAGACTCATCAAGAAAAAAAAAGGGAGAATAATCAAATCAATAAAATTAGAAATGAAAATCCAGAAATCACAACAGACAACACAGAAATACAAAAGATTATGAGCCTACTATGAGCAATTATATGACAATAAAATGGACAACTTGGAAGAAATGGACAAATTCTTAGAAAAGTATAACCTTTCAAAACTGAACCAGAAAGAAATAGAAAATCTTAACAGATCTATCACAAGCATGGAAACTGAAACTATAATAATAAAATCTTCCAACAAACAAAAGCCCAGGACCAGATGGCTTCACCAGTGAATGCTACCAAAGCTTTAGACAAGAGTTAACACCTATCCTTCTCAAACTCTTCCAAGAAACTGCAGAGGAAGATAAACTGCCAAACTCATTCTATGAGGCCACCATCACCCTATTACCAAAACCAGACAAAGATGCCACAAGAAAAGAAAACTACTGGACAATATCACTGATGAACATAGACGCAAAATCCTCAGTGAAATGCTAGCAAACAGAATCCAGCGACATATTAAAAAGATCATACATCATGACCAAGTGGGCTTTATCTCAGGGATGCAAGGATTCTTCAATATTCACAAATCAATCAATGTGATACACCATATTAACAAATGGAAAGATAAAACCATATTATTACCTCAATAGCTGCAGAGAAAGCCTTTGACAAAATTCAACTCCCATTTATGATAAAAACTCTCCAGAAAGCAGGCATAGAAGTAACATACCTCAATATAATAAAAGCCATATATGACAAACCCACAATGAACATTATCCTTAATGGTGAAAAATTGAAAGCATTTCCTCTAAAATCAGGAACAACACAAGGGTGCCCATTCTCACCAATACTACTCAACATAGTTTTGGAAGTACTAGCTACAGAAATCAAAGAAGAAAAATAAATAAAAGGAATCCAGATTGGAAAAGAAGTAAAATTCTCACTGTATGCAGATGACATGTTCCACAACATACAAAACTATAAAAATACTACCAGAAAATTACTAGAGCTAATCAATAAATATAATAAATTTGCAGGATATAAAATTAATACACAGGAATCCCTTGCATTCCTAACAATTGCACTAACAATGAAAAAAACAAAGACAATTTAAGGAAACAATCTCATTAACCATCGCAATGTAAAAAATAAACTACCTAGGAATAAATTTACCTAAAGAAAAAAAAGACGTATATATAGAAAACTATAAGACACTGATGAAAGAAGTCAAAGATGACATAAATAGATGTAGAAATATACCATGTTCATGGATTGGAAGAATCAATACAGTGAAAATGAATATACTATCCCAAGCAATCTATAGTTTTAATGTAATCCCTATCAAGCTACCATGGGTATTTTTCACAGAAGTGGAACAAATAATTTCACAATTTGTAAGAAAACACAAAAAAACCCTCTAATAGCCAAAGCAATCATGAGAAAAATGAATGGAACTGAAGGGATCAAACTTCCTGATTTCAGACTATATTACAAAGCTACAGTCATCAAGATAGTATGTGCTGGCACAAAGACAGAAATATAGATCAATGGAACAAAATAGAAATCCCAGAGAGAAATCCATGCACCTACAGATACCTTATTTTTGACAAATGAGGCAAAAATATACAATGGAGAAAAGACAATCTCTTTAACAAGTGGTGCTGGGAAAACTGGTCAACTACAAGTAAAAGAATGAAACTAGAACACTTTCTAACACCATACACAAAAATAAACTTAAAATGGATTAAAGATCTAAATGTAAGACCAGAAACTATAAAACTCTTAGAGGAAAATATAGGCAGAACACTCCCTGTCATAAATCATAGCAAGATCCTCTATGACCCACCTCTCAGAATAATAGAAATAAAAACAAAAATAAACAAATGGGACCTAATTAAACTTAAAAGCTTTTGCACAACGAAGGAAAATATAAGCAAGGTGAAAAGGCAGCCTTCAGAATGGGAGAAAATAATAGCAAACAAAATAACTGACAAAGAATTAACCTCCACAATATATAAGCAGTTCATGCAGCTCAATACCAGAAAAACAAACAACCCAATCAAAAAATGGGCCAAAGAACTAAAGAGACATTTCTCCAAAGAAGACATACAGATGGCTAATAAACACATGAAAAGATGCTCAACATCACTCATTATTAGAGAAATGCAAATTAATACCATAATGAGGTATCATCTCACACCAGTCAGAATGGTCACCATCAAAAAGTCTACAAACAGTAAATACTGGAGAGGGTGTGGAGAAAAGGGAACCCTCTTACACTGCTGGTGGGAATGTAAACTGATACATCCACTATGGAAAATAGGGTGAAGATTCCTTAAAAAACTGGAAATAGAACTGCCATATGACCCAGCAATTCCACTGCTGGGCATACACATTGAGGACACCAGAACTGAAAGAGACACGTGCACCCCAATGTTCATCGCAGCACTGTTTACAATAGCCAGGACATGGAAGCAACCTAGATGCCCATCAGCAGACAAATGGATAAGAAAGCTGTGGTACATACACACAATGGAATATTACTCAGCTATAAAAAAGAACACATTTGAGTCAGTTATAATGAGGTGGATGAAACTGGAGCCTATTACACAAAGTGAAGTAAGCCAGAGAGAAAAACACCAATACAGTATATTACTGCATACATATGGACTATAGAAGACAGGGATGACAATCTTATATGCAAGGCAGCAAAAGAGACAAATGTAAAGAATAGACTTTTGGACTCTGTGGGAGAAGGTGAGGTTGGGATGATTTGAGAGAATAGTATTGAAACATGTACATAACCATATGCAAAACCAATCACCAGTGCAACTTCGATGCATGAAGCAGGGCACTCAAAACCAGTGCTCTGGGACAACCATGAGGCATGAGGTGGGGACAGAGGTGGGAGGTGGGTTCAGCATTGGGGGACACATGTGCACCCATGCTGATTCAAGTTGATGTATGGCAAAAGCCACCACAACATTGTAAAATAATTATCCTCCAATTAAAATAAATAAATTAATTAAAAAAATTACTACCAAAAGGTAGGGAAAAAAACACTGATGAAAGAAATCAAAGGTGACACAAACAGATGGAGAAATATACCATGTTCTTGGTTTGGAAGACTCAATATAGTGAAAATAAATATACTTACCCAAAGCAATCTATAGATTCAATGCAATCCCTATTGATCTCCCAATGGTATTTTTCACAGAACTATAACAAATAATTTCACAATTTATATGGAACCATAAAAGACCCCAAATACCCAAAGCAATTTTGAGAAAGAATGAAATTGGAGGAGTCAACCTTCCTGATTTCAGATTATACTACAAATCTACAGTCATCAAGACAGTATAGCACTGGCACAAAGACAGAAATATAGAACAATGGAACAAAACAGAAAGTCTGGAGATAAATCCATGCACCTAGAGACACTTTATCTTTAACAAATGAGGCAAAAATATACAATGGAGAAAATAACAGTCTTTTCAACAAATGGTGCTGCAAAAACTGGTCAACTACATGTAAAAGAAAGAAACTAGAACACTTCCTAACACAATACACAAAAGTAAAATCAAAATGGATTAAATATCTAAATGTAAGATCAGAAACTATAAAACTCCTAGAGGAAAACATAGGCAGAACATTCTCCAACATACATCATAGTAAGATCCTTTATGACCCACCTCCCAGAGTAATGGAAATAAAAATAAACAAATGGGACCTAATTAAACTTAAAAGCTTTTGCACAATGAAGGAAACTATAAGGAAGGTGAAAAGACAGTCCACAGAATGGGAGAAAATAATAGCAAATGAAACAAATGACAAAGAATTAATCTCCAAAATATATAAGCAGCTCATTCAGCTCAATACCAGAAAAACAAAAAACTCAATCAAAAAGTGGGCAAAAGAACTAAATAGACATCTCTCCAAAAAACAGGCAGATGACAATAAGGCACATGAAAATATGCTCTAGATCAGTAATTATTAGAGAATTGGAAATCAAAACTACGAGGCATCACCTAATGTCAGTCAATATGGCCATCATTAAAAAGTCTAAATATATGCTGGAGAGGCTCTGGTGAAAAGGGAACCCTACGGCACTGTTGGTGGGAATGTAAATTGGTACAGCCCCTATGGAGAACAGCATGAAGATTTCTTAAAAAACCAAAAATAGATCTACCATATGATCTAGCAATCCCATTCCTGGGCATATATCCAGAGAAAATTCTAACTCAAAAAGATGTTAAGATGGTATGGAAAACATGAAGGAATTTTTGGCCAACCAAATACATGCACCCCAGTGTGTGTGTGTGTGTGTGTGTGTGTGTGAATATTACTCAGCCATAAGAAATAACAAAATAGTGCCATATGCGGCAACATAGATGGGTCTAGAGGTTTTCATGTTAAGGAAAGTCAGTCAGACAGGGCTTCTCAGGTGGCACTAGTGGTAAAGAACCCACATGCCAATGCAGGAAACGTTAAGAGACATGGGTTCGATCCCTGGGTTAGGAGGATTCCCTGGGGGAATGCCTGGCAACTCACTCCGATATTCTTGCTTGGAGAATCCCATGGACAGAGGAGACTGACGAGCTACAGTCCATGGGGTTGCAAAGAGTTCGACATGACTGAAGTGACTCAGCACACACACATGAGTCAGAGATATGATATCACTTAAATGTGGAATCTAAAGAATGATACAGTCAACTTATAAAAGAGAAGTAGACTCACAGACATAGAAAACAAATTTATGGTTACCAAAAGGGAAAAAGAGGAAGGAATAAATGAGGAGTTCAAGATTAACATACACACACTACTATAAATAAAATGGATTACCAACAAGGACCTATTGTATAGAACATGGAAGTATTTTCAATATCTTGTAATAACCTATAATGGAAAAGAATCTGAAAAAGAATATACATGCAAACATATGCATTTTTTGTATAAGTGAATCACTTTGTTGTATACCTGAAACTAATACAACATTGTAAATTAACTTACTTCAATTTAAAAAAAACAATAAAGAACCCCCCCTCAAAAAAAAAAAAAAACCCAAAATATGCAGACTGCATTGTGGATTATAAAGGCATTTTAAACATTTTCCCCTTAGAGTTCCATGGGCTTTGTGGTCCCTGCATATGAGAAAATGCAACCTGTTCTTGGTCCAAAGAACAAGTATCCTTCCGCTTCCTCTGCCGTGACAAATGACAGTTGGACAGTCAGAGCTGGAGTCATCAAGAGAGGGCACCACCCTGGATGGAGCAATAAAAGAGCCCATCGAAACATGTATATTATCTAGGGTGAAACAGATCACCAGCCCAGGCTGGATGCATGAGACAAGTGCTCAGGCCTGGTGCACTGGAAAGACCCAGAGGAATCGGGTGGAGAGGGAGGTGGGAGGGGGGATCGGGATGGGGAATACTTGTAAATCCATGGCTGATTCATGTCAATGTATGACAAAAACCACTACAATATTGTAAAGTAATTAGCCTCCCAACTAATAAAAATAAATGGAAAAAAAAAAAAAAAGAGAGAGAGAGAAGTCACACCTGAGGTACTGCTTTGCCTCAGGCAGCCTTCATGCCCAGGGGTACTAATGTCTCTGAACCAAAGCTGACTTCAGCCAAAGTCATTTTCTTCATTGAATATATTTATGATGGCACTTTAAAAAGAATCTGTAAAAGTTCAAAGTCCAATTTAAAAGTTTCTGTGAGAGCCAGCACATAAGACTGGAAGTCAGAGGTGAGCAGCTGGGGATCCAGTACTGCCACTGACTGGCTCTGGGACGTGGGGCCAGCGCTCCGGCCGCTTCCTACTGGCCTGATGACTCTTAAGGTGTCTGTAAGCTCCAGTACCACTGTACCTCATTATTCAACCACACGAGTGAGTTAACACGAGAGTTTATCATGCTCTTTCCCCAACCAAGTGCTCACATTTCTAAACTTCTCCATCAGAAAAATATTTTTCCATATGTCAGTTTCATCATGTCATGAGTTAAGTCAGAGGGGGAAAATGGTTTTTTTCTGTATTGCCTAATACTATTTCTAATATTGTAGTTGATTAAAAAATTAATTGGATAACTAGATTTTTTTTAACTGAAAATGGGAAACCAAGGGTCAGATGATCAGCATAGCACTATTGTTATTGACAGATGATGTTACAGAAAGACAAGTTATTAGCATTGCATAGTCTGATGTTTATTACAGTTTTTCTATACTAGGAAGGCTACATCAAATTAATTTGGTGACTCTGGCATAATATTTCCTCCATTCTTTTTTTAAATTATTTTAATTTTTAAAATTAAGGTACAATTGACATAACACTATGCTAGTTTCAAGTGTACAACATAATGACTCAATATTTGCATATAATGCAACATGATCACCACAATATGTCTAATTAATATCTACCACTATTTATAGTTACAACTTTTTCTTTGTGATGAGCACTTTTACTATCTGCTTATAGCAACTTTTAAATATTCGATACAGTATTATTGACTAGGTGTCATGTTGTACATTACATAATACACTTGCTTGAATTCATTATTTTATAATTGGAAGTTTGTACCTTTTGACCTCCTTTACCCTTTGGCCCTCATTTCACTTTCTGCCTCTGGGAACCACTAATCTGTTCTCTGTATCTGTGAGCTTCTTTTCCTTTCTTTCTCTCATTTCTTCTTTCTTCCATTTCCCATCCCTACATTCCTCTCTCCCTCTCTTTCTTCTTTCTTTCCATATATAAGTGAGATCATCAGATATTTGCCCTTTATGCTTGACTTACTCAGCCTAATGCCCTAAGATTCCAACCATGTTGTCACAAATGGGAAGATTTCATTCTTTTCTTATGCTCGAGTAATATTCCATTGTATGAATGCATGTGCATTTATGTATGTATGTATATATTTGCCACATTTTCTTTATCCATTCATCCACTGATGTGTGTGTCTCCAGGCCTTAGCTATGGGTTTATTCTCCATGTAGAGCATTAATCTATGTAGGAAGATCCAAAAGATCTGCTGCCTTGAAAAGACAAGTTGTTAATCATGGGAGGTACACTGACTGGATTTAAAGATGGTGTGGTATAACCTATCACCCAAACTAAAGAACACACTATTCTACTTTATAATCGTCCTGGTACTGACATTCACATCCCAGAGTCATGAAAAATTCAAATTAAACTGTCAGGCACAAAGGAGCAAATCTGGGTGAGAAAGTAAGGGTCAGAGAATTGAATGAAACGCATTTACTCTAAGTATTGGAAAAGCTCCTATACTTCTGAAAGGGTTTTGAGAGATCATATAGATTGGAGGGTCACCAAATTAAAGGAGGTTCTCTAGCTCCCATGCTGTGTTCATTAATTCCATAAATATGCAAGTAGTTGCCTTTTTTTTGGTGGATCTGTGCCATCACTGCCAGGTATGGTTAAAGGAGGCTCCAACAAACGGAAAACAAAGCAGACCACTGCCCAATGCTCTTTCATATATAACTGTTCACTTCTTTCCTTCTTTATTAGGACCAAGTTGGATTTTAAACATTTATAAGGACTTCTCATGCCTTTTTCTTTCCCTTTTGAGGTTTTGTATTTTATAGAAGGTATATGAAGATAATTTAATCCAAAAAGCTTGCATTTAATATGGGGAAAAACACATTTACATAGTAATCCAGATCACTTTATCTAATTGTATTTTGTATACCCCTTCCAATTTTTTATTCTAACTTTTCCTTTGCATCTTCCACAATATTATTTATCTTTTTGGCATTTACTGAGCTCCCTTTCTACTTTCTCCCTCACCAATAAGTATCTTTCAACTTCGGCTTCTTTTCACTCAAAAACACCTATACACAGTTTATCTTCCTATTTATTTGGATCACATTTCCCATAAATTTGCAAATAAACTTCTAACAAAGCCTAACTTGGGATCTATTTCTGAAAAATAATTCAAGTTGGCGTAAGTGTTTTAGATTCTCTTTTCTAGGAGCCTTGAGAAACAAAGCTAAAGGCCATTCCTTCAATTTTACTTGAAGAGAATACAGTTTTAATAGCTTTTGATAAATATATAGGCTATGGGTAATAAAAGATTTGGGCTTCCCCAATGGTTCAGCACATCCCCTGGAGAAGGAAATGTCAACCCACTCCAGTATTCTTGACTGAGAAATCTCACAGACAGAGGAGCCTGGCAGGCTACAGTCCACAGGGTCTCAAGAGTCTGACATGACTTAGAGACTACACCACCACCACCACCACTGATAACTCAGCAGATGAAGAATCTGCCTGCAAGGCAGGAGTTGCAGGAGACATGGGTTCAGTGCCTGGGTTGGGAAGATCCCCTGGAAGAGGGCATGGCAACCCACTCCAGTATTCTTGCTGAGAAAATCCCATGGACAGAAGGGTCTGGCCTCATGGGGTTGCGAAGAGTCGGACATGAACTGAAGTGATTGAGTACACTGAGCAATAAAAGATTCAGAAGAAATCTGACCAAAAGGACATGTAATGTTAGCATCAGAGGGGTCTTAAAATAACACTGTCTTATCTAAAGCAAGCATCTTTGGCCTGACTCTAATGCCTATTGAGGAACTTTTCCTTATTTGGTTTCCTTTATATTTGTAGGAAAAAAAAAGGAAAAAAGAAAACTGGAAATGTAAAACAATTCTTCAGTCTACTTCCAAGAATGTCTTGTGCAGCTCACAAGATAACATCTCCACTTTAGTGACAGTGAAGGATCCTTCAGCAACTCCTTTAAAAATGATTAAACTTGTCAGACTAATATGTCTAACACAATTTTAGTTTAACTTTGAAAATATGTATTTAGAATGTGTATTACAATGAATTGCTTGGGATTGAGGAGGCACCAACATGAAAATTAAGAATGTGAGTAATCTTTTTTTCAGAGAGATAAATGAGTAGCTACAAATAGTAATCAATATAAGAGAATAATTATCATCCTGTGGTTCCCAAAGTAGAGAAATGCATTAGAAAAAAAAAACCTTAAGTATCAATAGGAATGGTCTATCAGTCTAGGTTTTCTGTACTTTGAATGCATGCAGCCTTCATAAATGAGACTGGTGTTCACTGCCTGAAGGGTAGGGAGTTTAGGGAAGAGTATTTGTTGAGCATCTAGTATGCACTGGGTATTATGGCACTTGTTTCTGCACACATTTTGAGACAGTAAAACATACTGGCTTTGTCTGCAGGTTTCAAACTGGGGCCACTTACTTGCTAAACGACCGTAAACTACTTAAGCTCTGTGTGTCTCATTTTCTCCATCTGAAACAGAGGGCTGCAGGGAGCTAGCATGTTTGCCAAAGTTACTTGGAGAAATAAATGAACTAACATATGAAAATCCCTTAAAGTTGTTTCTGGCACACAGTAAGTGCTCATTATTTGTTAACATAATCATTTAGACACCCTATCCCATTTTAAACTGGGGCTCAGAGAAGTTACTCATCCAAGGTATCATAATCATAAAATGGTGACACAGGGAGTTGAGCCCAAATCTGTATGATTCTAAAGTTCTTGCTCATTCTTTACTGTTGGAATATGTTAATACATATATTAAATGTACATATCTGTTTACATATACATATGCACACACTTAACAACTAAGAAAACTTAAGACATTCGTTAGGCCTCCAACATATGGAGATGATAAACAAACTGAAATCACTAGTTAGTGTAGAAGAAGCATCATGTGTTTGGAAATTAGGGGGCTGTGTTACTGTGTAACTCAGTAGATTATTCTGGGCACCAGTTTTCCTTTGTTAAAGGATAAACTACACGATCTAGGATCTTTCTGGTTCTAATATTCTTTGAATCTCTTTGGGAGTTGGTTCCTAAAGCCATCTTTTTCTTTTTTTGTCTGCCATATAAACCCAAGCTCTATCTTTAAAGGAGGCAAAATTCAGTATAATGTGTGCAGAACGCCACACAACTGTATCCGTGAAAAGCTGGTTTTACACAAGCATACAACCTGGCGCATCAGCTCGGCCACCGTCAAATCACTTTCCAAACTGATCAGCGGTAGGTTACTAGGTCTCCGATTCAGCCCATTTTCTTGTGCACTTAAACCATTCAAACTTTGTGAGTCTATTGCAAATCTGCCTTATATTTCCCCAACCCGTCCCCAAGTCCTTATTTAAAGAGGTCCATGGACAGAGGTTCCTCGTGGGTCACAAAGAGTCCGACACGACTGAAGTGACTTAGTGCGTATGTTCACATACACAACACACACACACACACACAATATATATATATATATATATATATATATATACACGTGTTGGGTCAGACTAGCAGCTAAAGACTTGAAAACTCAGAAAACTTTTCCAATGCATCCACACTCTTCCCAAGTGAAAGTTGTAAGGACGTTCAGGTCACAGCCCTTGCTTTATAAACATCTCAACAAAACACGCACTACTTTTTTTTTTTTTTTTGGTATCAATCTCTGCCCACCTGCCGGGATGGCTGGCTCTTCTCGCTCTAATTGGCTAAAGGGTCAGTCACTCCAAGCATTACCCCCCCTCCCCCCCCCCACCTCCGGCCCGAGAACTTCCTTCCGAGGACCTTAAACCTCGGTCCAGGAACCCCGCCCTCCTTCCCGGGGCTGGTCGCTGATTGGTCGAGACGTCCCTCCACGTGCGCTGCCTAGGCCACCGCGCAGCGCCCGTCGGGAGCCCAGTTTGGGCTCGAGGACCGCGCGAGCTGCTCCTCGTGGACTGCCCTCCCCCTTGCGGCGAGCCCCGCCCTCCACCCTCGCTCCGACCCACTGGTCCCCGAAACGGTGGCGGCGGTTTGTGGTCGTTGGTTCCACGGATTTAGGACCAATATTTGAAGACTTGAAGGGGTGAGGAGGGGATGGGGGCCGCGGGGTCACTGCCAAACCGCCTGTAACGGCCGGAGACCGTGCCTCCTGGCCGCAGAAAACCCCGTCCAGCTCCCCGTCTCGGCAGCCGCGCCGCTGGGACCCGCGCTCGGCTGCAGGCGGCGTCTGCGGGCTGCGCCGTCCCCCGTCCCCGTCTCGTGGAGCGGCAGGGACGGGGAGCGGCAGGAGGACAGGTGCCCTCGGCCGGGCTCCCAGCCCCAGGGCGTCTTCTGCGCTGCTGCATCCGCGGTTGCCGCCGGCGCCCACTGCCCGTCGGGGCGTCGGCGCCCCTCGGCGGCGCCTTCCGCCCGCGGCGCCCGGCCCTCTCCCCGCCTTATTTCCGCTCTATGCCGCCCCCTTCCGGCCGTCCCCACCTGCTGCCCTCCATGTTCTCCTAACACTCTTTCCGTCGACCGCCGCGGGTCCACGCCGCCTGCCGCGTCCGTGCGGCCGTTGTCGGGCCCGCGCGTCCCCTCTGGAGGCTCTGGGACAGCGCCCCGGGTGTCCGACTCTGCTGGGTGAGATTTGGCAATGACGTCGTCCTTCACTTCGTTGAAACGGGGATGAGCCTCGAGCTCTCCCTCTGCCCTGGGCTCCCTTCCGTCCCTGCCCGAGGGCTCGCGTGTGTCGGGTGTTGACAGCGGAGGGCTGTGGGTGGAGGGGACCGTAATTGATCCCTCTCCCCGAGACTCGCAGTGTGCGGCCATGGACGGAGTGCGGGCGGGAGTACACGCAGGGTACCATCTTGTTTCCTGATGCCAAATGGTTTTCCTTACTAAGTTTAAAAATACTTTCTTTGGGGTACTGAAAAGACCTCTGAATCTGGAGTCGGGAGAATTTAGATTTCATCCCGGCATTGATATTGAGTCTGAAATCCTTGTGAAACTGCTTTGTTTATCTGGACACTCTTGCCTCATATGTGAATTTAGTTTATCTAATGTTGACGTTTCTTTAAGCTCTCTCTTTACACTCTAAAGCTTTTATCGTGTATGGCGATTCTAACACGGGCCAATATCAGACGGGACATCAGCAGGTGCTTTTCAAAAGACGTGGTTTCTTTTACGGATCTGCCGCTTTGTGTTTGAGGATTGCTGTAGAACCAGGAAGCAGCATACATTGCGTGTATAGGTGGGCTAACGTAAATAGCATTCGCATGTTGATAGAATTTTGTTTCTTTAAGGATGTAATTTTCTTTCAAGAATCTTCAGGAGTTGGACAGACTTCCATTTAGAGCCTCTCAGGATTAAACTTCACCATGGGCTCTAATGATAGACTTCTTTCCAGAGTACACATTTAAAACATTGTTTGAAAATTAGCTTGTTTGCAATTACGTACCATTATAGACATAAAGGGACTAAGCTGGTGCCTCAGACAGTAAAGAATCCGCCTGCCGTGCGGGAGACCTGGGTTCGATCCTTGGGTTGGGAAGATCCCCTGGAGAAGGGAAAGGTTACCCACTCCAGTATTCTGGCCTGGAGAATTCCATGGACTGGATAGTGTACGAGGTCAGGAAGCGTCGGACAGGACTGAACGACTTTCACTTGCATAGACATAAAGATTACTACTGGTGCTGTAATTATTAAATGTAAGCAGTGCTGTAATTAGCACTGTTTTGATTGCTAATTTTGACTTAAGATTGAGTATTCAACTTGAACATTATTGTCTAAGATTATAATACTTGAAATATGAATGTGAAATGTGAAGTATGAGTTTTATTGAAATATAAGATGTAGCCTTACTGAATATATGATGAGGTAAAAATTGTCAGGCATACAAGCGTATGCCCAATTTGTGGACCGAAATTAAGGTTTATATTTTTAGTGGTGTCATGTTTGTTGTTAGGAAACTTAGACATGCTGATTTAAGGAGGATTTGGTGTAAAATCTGACCAGATATGCATATTAATGCCGTGGTTTTTATTTTGTTTTATTACCTCATGGTTGGTGAGGAAAGATGACCAAAATCTGTTCAAATTATGACAGGTTTCACATGACATTGATTATAGAAGACCTTATATAAGTAATGGTAATGCATAATTTTGTAGCAGCACACAAGAATTTTGGTTCTATTGTAGATAGCTTTATCCTGAGTTCAAAGAGCATATAATACTTCCTATTCAAAGCACTATTTTAGACATTTATTATTATTAGTTCCAGTTATTTTTAAAGTAGTTCATTTAAAAAAAAAGTAGTTCAATTTTTAAGTGTTTTCTGAATTTAAATCTGCAGTCCACAGTATTACTAGAAGTTGTGAAACACCTAGTACTAAAACTTTTTATACATAGATATATTTAAGTTAGGAGTAAAATGTAGGAATAAAAATACAGAAATAAAAATGTGCTCTCATCTTTAAAAAAAGTGATTTAAAGTGGAAGGTAATGGGTCCATTACACACTTTTATTTCGAAATAACCTTAGACTTACACATCCATACATTTTCGATTATCCTTCTCATTTTTCCAACCTTATTGCTGTAGTGCAGTCTGTCGCTAAAATGAGTTGTCACTAAAAAATCTGTTGACCTGCTAGCCATGTACCACAGTCAATAACAACTGAACTAACAAGTCAGAAATTTAATGTCATGTAATTTAAGGGATACCTTAAAGTGCTAATATGCTTTTTATAAGTGCATTTTGATACTTTTAAAATTAATATTTTTTCACTGTTAAATTTAGGTTTTAAAAATCAAAATAAAATTTATAAAATGTTCATTTTCACAACTTCATAAATTTCTACGTAATTGATAAGTTGAAGTTTCAATTTAAGTATAGCTTGAACACAACTGACCTTCTTTTAGATGATTTTCACTTATATTTTGTTAAAATAGTGCTTCTTATTTTTCATTAATATATTTTCTATTTTGAAAGTAGGAGTTTGAAACTTGAAATTTTTGTCATTAAGATGCTTAACACTAATGAAGATATAGTTAACCGTTTCAGACTAAAGACTTGATTCAGATTGCTGCTTGAATATCTATCCTGTGATTGGCTAACTATCTTGGTCCTTCTACTATAGTGGATTTTTTTTTCCTTTTTTTCTTCTTTTACTTTAAAATAGAGATGGAGAGAAATCTTTGAAAGTCCAAAATTTGGGAAAGAAGACTTATCTATGCCAGCTAGAGTCCACATAGGGTGCAACAGCTTTTAATCTGCCCTTCCCACTTTTCATTTTTATAAACACTGTGTTCCATTCTCCTGTTCAGGACCCTCTTCCTTTCCTCGATTATCTGGGTCAACAGGGGAAGGAGAACCCTTGTGAAATACGTAGCACTGTGGATCCACAGCTGAGAGTGCCAGAGGACTGACTGAGTCTTGGAAGCTTCAATTGATAAAATCAACTTTGTCATAATGTATAGGACTGCTGTGCCTCTTTGGAGTTTTGGTAATTCTCAGATTCTGGAACATTTTGAAATGAGTATAAAAATACTGTATGCCTGCTTTAGATTTGATTTATGATTCCCTGGTTGAGGGTCTTGAATTCTGGCTCTTTTGTAAACATATTTTGGCTAAATAAAGTATGGTCTTCATGTTAGATATTTTTCAGCTTTCTTAAATGTGAATTAGATATATGCGTATGTTACTTTTGTTTGGGAGACTTTAAGAAAACATACTCTTTTTTAAAAAAGAGTGGGATTGGTGACTCTCCAGTGTATCTTATACTTCTGCAATTTCAAGTTTTTGTATTTTGATTGCGATTCCTTAAAATGTACCAAATATAGCATACATTTTTACTATCTCTTTAGAAAAAACATCTTTAATGTGGGGTCTGGCCTATTATTTAAGCATGGGACTCTAGATAATATCTTTAAAAATACAGCTTCAGTGACATGGGCTAACTCAAGATATATATCTATAAAGTAATTGGGAGGGTAGCGTGGGTTGCAGAAGTCAGTCATTTGGAGCAGGCTGTGCATTACAGTTAAAAAAAAAAAGTCCAGAACTGTTTTGGATAAAATGGAAGCAGAATCTATATTTATCTGTTGTGCTTGTAGGCAGTAAATTTCATGTGTAAGGTAACGTATTAAACTAGAGTCTCTCTTTCCTCATCCTTTTTCTTGCAGCATGTTTAAAACATGGAAATCTCACACTTTCCTTTTCTCTACATTGTGTCAACATGATGTCATTAGTGTAGTGGGCCAGTATGATGTCTTGTGGGATGTTTAGTCCGTTAAGGCCCCTCAAGAATAAATGATGGGCTTCCCTGGTGGCTCTGACGGTAAAGCACCCCCCTGCAATGTGGGAGACCTGGGTTCAATCCCTGGGTTGGGAAGATCCCCTGGATGAAGGCATGGAGAACCAACCAATTCTCTGGTATTCTTGATTGGAGAATTCCATGGACAGAGGAGCCTGGCAGGCTGTAGTCCATGGGGTCGCAAAGAGTCAGACAGGACTGAGCAACTAAGTACAGAGAATAAATGATGGAAGAGAGCCAGAGTTTGTTAATCTCTTAGAGTTTGAGGGTTTGGGTCCCAGGACTTTTTAGTTCTAGTTTTATGATCTTAAGCAAGTTTCTTCACCTTATTTACTCTTAATTTTCCAGTGTGTAAAATTTGAGGGATTTAAGGTCCACTTGCAATTCTGATATTTTCTTACTGCAAAGTCTGCAGTGATGGTATAATGGCAAAACCTAGAATAAAAGTCTTAAATGGAGAAATGTAGCTATATCATTTAAAATGCTCTTAATTTTAAAGGAATGATAGTAGAAAAAATTGTGTTTATTCAAAGACAAAAGGCTAGTTAGCAAATCTTTAATGATTCTGATTGTCAAAGAGTAGCATCTCTTTTCTAAGAATCTGTTAATAATAGTTTATTGGATTTTATATCACATTAATAAAATATATTCCTAAAGTATAGTGTAAGATACACAGCTGGATGTACAGACTTAAGACTTTTCCTTGGATAAGGCTTTTTTTCTAATTCTGCCAGTTAATATATGAGGCCAGTAAATTAGAAGAATCTGAAAATCATATAAAGAGAAATGAGACATTACCAGCCATGGTGAAATGAACATGGAAGGAGGAATTGAAGAAAAGCTGAACAGCTTTTTACCTTTTCTGGAAATGGGCCTTTGCATAGTGGCTGTATTATTTAAAACAAGAATTTTTTAGGCTATCAATTATACCTGTTCTTCAAGTGTAAATACATTTTTAAAATGAATTGTCAGTACCTAAATAATATTAATGAGTAGATACTCTTTTATTATAAAGATGACAAAATGTTTTATTCTGAATCAAAGATGAACAAGGATGACTACTTAAACCAGTATTGAATTCTGTTACTATCACTAGTCAGACTTGGGCAGATTTAAGTTGTTTTTTGATTATATTTGGAAAGATAACTGTTAATTAAACTTGAAAATATGTGAAAGTTGTGTCCTGGAAGAGGAGAATAAGTTAAGTCATTTCATGGATGGGGCACAAGTTGATAAAAGGTTAGAGAGGAGGGTTGGAGGAACTGGTGAGTTGAACCTAAGAAGACGAAATTCATCATGAGTCTAAAATTGGTTACTTGTTAGAGGCTAAAGCAGATGTAAGTTTTTTGTTTTTTTGGCAGTTTGCTTAATTTGAACTGTCAGTATTATGCAGCTGTGTCAGACACTGATGTCTGTCTTTGTACTGGTGGCCTTTTCAGTTTCAAAGGAAAGAGGTTAGTGAGGAAGCATGAAACTATCATAGAAGAAGCAGTTCATACACTCATTTTCCAAATGGCTCTATAGAAAGCTGATTACCAAGGAAAGTTAGGATATCATATTGAAATGTTTGGGAAACACAGAGTTAAAGCAGAAAGATTTGTTTTTAATTAAAATTTTCTTGGCCTTAAATATGCTGCTGTTCATTGTGATGCTCCTAAGAGGGAGTTATAGTGATTCCCAGGTGTATTTACGCATAAAACACATTTTTGAGGCCTGCTAATAGCTCCTGGAATGATCATTTTAGGAATATCATTTTAGAAAATGTTGGATTAAAGAAACTGAATCCGCCTGTGATGTAGAAGACGCGGGTTCAATCCCTGGGTCGGGAAGATCCCTTGGAGAAGGGCATGGTAACCCACTTCAGCATGTCTGGAGAAGTCCATGGACAGAGGAGCCTGGTGGGCTATAGTCCATGGGGTCACAAAGAGTAGGACATGACTGAAGCAGTTTAGCATGCATGCACAATGATGTTTAGCCTGGAGAAGGAGAGAATCGTTTTTCAAATGCAGTTATATGAAAGGGGCATGTTCAGTTTGGCCAGAAGGATAAAGTCAGAACCTGTAGGTGAAAGTTACAAGGAAAAAGATAATGATTCATTAAAAAGACCTTTATTAAAGAATTAGCCTAAGTTATGTTGTTGTAAGGATTCAAAAATAAGTTGGGTGACTGCTTTGCAGCAAAATTGGTTGAATTAAATTATTTTAAGATCTCTAATTAAAGTTTGAAGTTATTTTATTAGGAGTTTTCCAAAAAGTTTCCATTGATGGATTTTTTCCCCCTCTAAGTTTATATAGTATTTTTTAAAAATCATGCTGTAGTTTTAATTGATTTGTTATTGTAAACATTTTAAAAAAAAACTGTTATTGTGAAAAAAAAAGTCTGGATTCAGGTTATATGATCTCAGGTAAATTATGTTACTTTCTGTACATCTCAGATTTTTAAGTAAGTAAAATGAGGGTAATATAAACTACGGGTTTAGGAGTCTCATATTTAGGCAGACAGGTCTCTAATTTGCATATCTACCCTACCAGGCACTATCAATTTATAGGCACTATGACTTGTACCTCTCTTATTCTCAGCCTATTTATTTTTAAAATGGAAAATAATATCTTAGAGGGTAAGTACTAAATGAGATAATGTGTGTAACATGCCTGTCGTCATGCAGAATATAAATGTGCTAAATAAATGAATGCAGAAATAAGTGTACAGTGGAATTTCAGAAATTAGTAAAGGTAAAAGTGTAAAGTGATCTGTCAAAGATCTGTTGACTGAGAACTAGAACCTTCGCCCCTTATGTTTACTTAAACCACAGTGTATCTTCCTTCCTGTCTCTTCCTTTGAGCAGCAAGCTAGTGAATGTGCCAGGGAATGTACACTGTGGTGGGGATTTGGGAATAAAAGACCAGACCCTGCTTAAGATCTGTCAGGGGTTGGGGGATGAGGGGGCAGCAGGGACTGACAGTCCAGCACTGGGAGATGGTAGCAGTACAAAAGGATACAGTATCTAATTTAGCATTGGGAAAGGAGGGTAGAAGATGGTTTGTTTGTGTTTGTTTGTTTGTTTGGAAAATATTAAGCATGGGAAAGACAGAGAAAGCAAGGGGGACTGTGGAGCAGCCTATGCAAAGGCCCGTGTATGAGAACATGGTACATTTACGAAATTGCAACTGGATAAATTTTGTTGTTGACATACAAGAAGTGAAGTTTAGAGAGAGGCTGGGCAGGTTAGGAAAGGACCTTTATGACTCTTTTAAAAGAGAGTTTAGATTTTATCTTTAAAGAACAGTGGAAAATCCCTGAAATGACCTTTTGCTTTTAGTAAAAGTAGCATATGCTCTTGATAGTCATAGAAAAGTGACAAGTTAAGGTCCCTTAACTCTTAGTTCCTACTTACCAATGATAACTACTGTTAAAGTTCCTTGTAAATTTTTCCAAATTGTATGTCTTTAATTTTTGTATTCACAAGCATCTGTGAGTGTATACATATATATCTTTAAACAAAACACGTGGTTGATACATAGTCAATGCGTTGTTTTCCAGCTTATTCTCATGTGATATTTCTTGAATATTTTGCCATATCAGCACACACAAATCTTAAGAAATTCTTTAATAGCTGCTTAACATTCCTTTATGTAGTTATACCATAATTTTAAAATCAGTCCTCTATTGGTAGACAACTAAATATTTTTTAGACTTTTTATTTTGAACACAGTGTTTCAGTGAACATGCTTGTGTGTATATCTTTATACACTTGTACAACTATATCTGTAGGTTAATTTCTTAGTAATTACTGAGTATATATACATTTTAGAATTTAATAAGATTACCATATTTTCCTAAAAAAATCATTCTAATTTAATGCCAGAGTATATGAAGTCATGTTAAGGATTTTTTTTTTTTTACTTTTCTGTTAGCATCTTCATCCAACAAATAATTACTAAGTACCTACTGTGTACCAAGCACTGTGTTGGATAATAGGGAAAGTGTTCAAGGCAGATAGGAATGTCTGCTTTTATGCATCTCAGAGTTTAAGCCACAGATTATCTGCAGGTATTTTGTTTGGTTTCTATAGTTTTTGTTATTATTTTTATAATTGAATTAATTTCCAGGGTTTTCTTTTCTTTTTTTATTTGTGACCCTGCAGCATTTTGTTTTCAAGGAACCATGAACCTCTTGTAGAGATAATGATCTCCAAAATGCAGACTTAAAACATAGAAGGAAGCTGACTGCATGATGATGCTATTACTCTTTCCTGGATTGTAGGTCCTTTTAAAAAGGCAGAGTCTATGCTTGAACTCCCTTTGTATTAAATTTTGGAAGGATTATGAAAAGTCACCTAGTCCCGCAATGCCCCCTTTGGTTGAATCTCCAGCATGTCCAGCCTGTGTTTGAATACTTGAGTTAGGCAGGAAGACACCTTCTGGTCAGCCCTTTCTCACTGTGCAGTTCTCTCTGCTCGGCAGAAAGTCACACTGAGTTACTCTGTCTTCTGCTGTCCACCTGAGTGGTGGTCCTGCCCCTCAGGGTCATCCACATGACTAAAAATCCAGAAAAATGACTTAGTCATAGAAAACATTCAGTAAATGTGTAGAAACTTGAACTGAATTGTGGGAGTTTGACTCATTAATTTTTTGAGTTGGAATTTGGATAACATATACCCTAGATTAAGTTTGAACATAATATTCTACCAGATTACATTTTCATCATGCCATTCTTATGCTGTATTTGTACATGTATGTACATGTACATGGATGACATTTATGTAGTTTTTATAGTTTTAATATAATAATGCAGCTCCTTGACTCAAATTTTAAGAATTCAGAGATTTTACATATGAAATCTGCATATTTCTGGCTTCTCCTGAAACCTTGGAAAATTTAGTGTAACTGGGCAAACTGGGGATTTCCTCACAGTAACAGTTTGCTGGAATTGAGTATCCACTGCCTTTTTCCAGTATCTTCCTTGTTAAACACAGTCCATGGCACTTGCCAGAATCCTGTGGTTTTGCCTTTTGTTTTCACTCATATAACATTCCTTGCCATGGCCTTATGGGCATTTAAGTTGGTCATTTAGTGGATATTCAAACTTAACAGGCCCAGAACTGAACTCTGCTCTTACCCCTAAGTATAAGTTCTAAGTTCTATCTCAGCCTTCTTTACTTCCTTGCTTCTTGTTGCTCAGGTCAAAACTTTGGTGTTATCCTTGACATCTCTGTTTATCTCATTCATATCCTATCTGTCAGAAAACTATTGGATGTACTTTCAAATTATATCTCACATCGGAGACTCCCCTCCACCTCTACCTTTCTGGTCCATGGCACCATCATCTCTCACCTGAATTTTAGTCTTGGTGTTTGTTGGTCTCGTTGCTTCCACCTTTGCCCTTCTACAGACTTCACAATATAACAGGCAAATAATCCTTTTAAAATGAAGGATCGTATTACCCTTGTGCTCAGAATCTCCAGTGGCTCCACCGCTGAGGACCTTTAGCACCTGACTTAGAAGATTGGTGTGATGTGGCAGCTTGTTACCTTGCTGACTTCATCTCCTGCTGTTCTCTTCTTGGCTTTACCATACTGGTCCCCTTGCTGACCTCATATGTGCCATGCACACTTCTCTTCTTGGGCTTCTGTCCTCATTTTTCCTTTTGTGGTGTTCTTCCCAACACGGCCAGGTTCCCCAGTTCTTTGCTCAAATGTTATCTTCTCAGAAAACTCTGAATACTAGTTATCTGATTAAAATTGTACACTGTCTTCTGCACACCTCTTCCCCATCCATGTACCCTGTACCCATTCATTTTCCTCCTCCTGTTATCTTTTAACATATATTATTACATATTACTTGTATTATCATTTGTTTTTCTTCTTGGAGTATAAGCTGTGCAAGGGAGCAGTTTTGGTTTTTACCTTACTGATGTATCCCAGACTTAATGAATAGTGTCTGGCAAACAGTTTGTCCTTAATAAACATTCATTGAATAAATGAATGAGTGAATTCATGTTTGCAGTCCCTGGTCAGCAGTTTTTTTTTTTTTTTTTAGCAGTTTTTTTTTTGTTGTTTTATTAATTTATTATATGATAATATTATTTTCCTAAAAGTTAACATTAAGTATATATATTATTGTATTAATTAGATAGTAAATTTATAGTGCTTATATGCAAAATACTATTTTAAGCCCTTTATGCTTATTCCTGACAGCAACCTTATGAAATAGAAAGTGTTATTTTCTACTTTTAGAGACAAACTGAGGTCAAACTTGTCCAAAGTCATAGCTAAAAAGGGGAGGAACCAGACTTCACATTTAAGCCGTCGTTTAGGTACCTGAGTTTGCTCTTTAATATGATACCATGCTGCTCTTTCTGTTTTAAGAAAATTAGGTTTTTATTATGTTGTGTTGCAGACCATTTCCCCCCGTTTGTAATTTTCTGCCTTCAAAATAGTTAATACTTATTTAGTAAAAATGAAGTGAAAGTTGCTTAGTCGTGCGACCCCATGGACTCTCCAGGCCAGAATTCTGGATGGGTAGCCTTTCCCTTCTCCAGGAGATCTTCCCAACCCAGGGTTCAAACGCAGGTCTCCCACATTGCAGGCGGATTCTTTACTGTTGGAACCACCAGGGTAGTAAAAGTAATTTAGTACTATTTTTCTTTGAGGGTTTTTTATTTCTTAGAAGAGCCTTCTTGATTCTAAGATAAAGTAAATTCACTCATTTCCCCCTTAATTTTGATTTGTAGAAGCTTAAAGTAGTCAGGTACATATTTTTATATCATCTTGACAGCACTGAGATTTTGTCTGAAAGGGACAAAAATCTCTAGAACAATGGTTAGGAACCTAGCATAGTCATTTCTCTCAATCCATGGTTCCACAACTGCAAATTCAACCAACCTTTGATCAAAAATATTTGAAAAATAGTTCCAGAAAGTTCCTCAGACTTGAATTTGCCACCCATACTGGCATATATAGCATTTGCATTGTATTTCCAACTCTTTACATTGTGTTTATATTTTATTATAAGTAATCTATAGAGATGGTTTAAGTATATAGGAAGATATGCATAAGTTATAGGGAAACGACTATGCTATTTTTTTTTTTTTTTTTTTTTTTTACGACTATGCTATTTTATGTGAGGTTTGAGCGTAAGTGGTTTTGGTGTCCTTAGGAGTTCTAGAACCAACCCCTGTGGATCCTGAGTGATGAAAAATGACTATGCTGATTCAAGTAAGATATAATTGAGAATAGGCTGTGGGGATATACAGGAAAAGATTGATTTCAAGAAATATTTGGAAGGGAAAATATGCAGGTTTTTGTGGTTGATTAGCTGTGAGTCAGAGGAAGGCCTCAAGATTAAGTCCCGGAGTTTCTGATTGTGACGGTTTGGAAAAGGAGTAATAAATAATCCTTGTGGTGCCATTGTCAGTTGGCCAGATGAATTTGATGGAGATAAGGTAAAATAGGAAGGAACAGGTTTGGAGGATAAAATGACATTCAGTTTTAAATCTGTTGAATTCAAGATGCCAGTTAAAAATCTCATTCTTAGTGTTTGCTAGGCAAACTCAGTAGGCAGTTTGATAATGACTGGTAGCTTAATGAAGAGCCTTAGACTGCTACATTTAGCTGTGTGGGTGCATGGGCTACTTCCCTGCTCTGTTGTCTTCAGAAATGTATCATTGATGCAACTGGGTAGCTTGGGAGGAACTGTAAAAAGACTTTGTGCGTGTGGTGTATATGATAATGGATGTTCGCAGCTATATTTCTCATCACTCAGAAGAAAACTCAGATATTTTAGAACTCAGAAGGACTTTCTCAGGTCACCTAATATTAGCTATATCATTTTAGCATTTCTGAATACTTTGTCACTACTTCCACTGGCTGTTTTCTCCTCTAACTCCCTTTCACTTACTCTTGTTTTCCCACTTTGCTTTTGTTGTTCCTTTGTCTTTTTCACTTTTGCATCCCTTTCTTTGTAGCTTATGCCTTATAAAGGTGCTGCTTAACTGATTAGAGACATTAAAAGGTTTCCAGTTCCCTTGTAGGGAAGAACTTTGGGCCGAGGCTTCAGTGATCTCTGAATAGAGCAGCACAACTATTCTTGGGGGGCCAACGCTTCAGTGATCTCTGAATAGAGCAGCCACAACTATTGTTGGGGGGCCAAGGCTTCAGTGATCTCTGAATAGAGCAGCACAACTATTGTTGGGGGGCCAAGGCTTCAGTGATCTCTGAATAGAGCAGCACAACTATTCTTGGGGGGCCAAGGCTTCAGTGATCTCTGAATAGAGCAGCACAACTATTCTTGGGGGGCCAAGGCTTCAGTGATCTCTGAATAGAGCAGCCACAACAACTATTCTTGGTTTTTGCACTCAGTGAAATGCTTCATAGGTTCCTCCTGGAGCTCCATGTCATAAACACTTCTCTTAAATTTTGCTTTAGGAACTGCAGCCATGAATGAAGAAACTATAGATGGAACAAATGGATGCAACAAAGTGCGGACTGGTACTCAGAATGAAGCAGCATTACTTGCTTTGATGGAAAAGACTGGATACAACATGGTTCAAGAAAATGGGCAAAGGAAGTTTGGTGGCCCACCTCCAGGTGTGGATTTCTTTATGTTCAAAAAATTGCATGTTTAATGCTGTCATTTACATTAGATATATATCTCCACAAGTATCCCAAACAAATAACTCTTTCCTTGAAACCACTTTAAGACCTCAGCAGTCATTTTTACTGTTGTGAAGGAAAAGAGGTAGATTACATTTGTCATGCGTGTCTTTCCCTAAACATTCTACTGTTGGTTTAAGTAGCAGTTAAGAAACAAGTCAGGATTAGGTCAGTGGGGAAAGTGGACTCTAGCTGTGAAAGGGGAGGGCATTTGGGGAAGAATCAGAAAGAGGAACAAGTAAAGGAGTGATGTTTATACTAGACGCAAGCAGATTATTAGATACCATGTTTTGCCTTTCTACCAGTAGCCAGTACAGTTTCCTTGCTCAAAACCCTCCAGTTAACTTTCTGTGAAACCCAAACGAGAGCCATGGCCTCTCACTGCAGTGACGGCTGCTTTGCCTGTCATTTACTCCTCTCCCAAGTATGCGTTTCCCGTACAGACCTGCTTGCTGTGTGTTGTTCTAAGATGACTAATATAAAAAACACTTGTTTTTTTCTTTTTTCTGATACATTCTCAAGGCTGAGTCCTTCATTTCAGTCAGGTCTCTGCTTAAACCTCATGTGCTTAGAAAAGATGTACCTGATTACCAAAAATATCAACCTTTCTGTGGCTTTATTTTTCTTCATAGCACTCGCTATTCATTGTCTTCTTTTTCTATTGAATATAAGCTTCATGAGGGAAGGCGGCTTCTAGTTTGTTCATTGTTGTATCCCTAATATGTATAATAGTGCATGGCATATAGAAGGCTCACAGTAAATCTGTGGAATGAATTATTGAATAGGAAACATAAATACCTTATTAGAATTTGTCTATTTATTTTTGTTTTTCAGGTTGGGAAGGTCCACCCCCACCTCGAGGCTGTGAAGTTTTTGTAGGAAAAATACCTCGTGATATGTATGAAGATGAGTTAGTTCCTGTATTTGAAAGAGCTGGGAAAATATATGAATTTCGACTTATGATGGAATTTAGTGGTGAAAATCGAGGTTATGCTTTTGTGATGTATACTACAAAAGAAGAAGCCCAGTTAGCCATTAGAATTCTTAATAATTATGAAATTCGACCAGGGAAATTTATTGGCGTGTGTGTAAGCTTGGATAATTGCAGATTATTTATTGGAGCTATTCCGAAAGAAAAGAAGAAAGAAGAAATCTTGGATGAAATGAAGAAAGTTACAGAAGGAGTTGTAGATGTCATTGTCTACCCAAGTGCAACTGATAAGACCAAAAATCGTGGTTTTGCATTTGTGGAATATGAATCTCACAGAGCTGCTGCTATGGCTAGGAGAAAACTAATTCCAGGTAAATTTATCCTTTTTCAAAGGTTATTTTTCTGTTAACCTTACCATACATTTGAAAAAACAGTAGTACCTCATAGATCAATTTATGAAAATATGTAGTGCCCTTGAAGAGGAATAGAAATTAAGAAAGTAAAACAAATGATTCTAAAAGAATATGATCCTATAAAATGAGTCATTATTTATAACAGTTTACTGATTTACTGAATGTATTCAGTTTTATTTAGCTGTTAGTTGTTTGATAAAAATAAAAAGGACAGTACCTAATCCTTCTAATAAAGGTCTGTTTTGAAGTGTATTTGTTCTTTTGACTCTCAAAATTAATTTCACTGTTAAGTCCTGTCTGGGTTCACCTTAGTAAAAACTTGTGTGAATAGGAAATTAATACTTTTACCAAATATATTATATGTATTTGAGTTTCTTCTTTGGAGAAACAGTTTTACTTATTTTTGACTTTGATTTATTTTAATTGTCTTCAAATTAATTTATTTTTTTATAGGAACCTTCCAACTGTGGGGCCATACCATTCAGGTAGATTGGGCTGACCCAGAGAAAGAGGTTGATGAGGAAACCATGCAGAGAGTTAAAGTTCTCTATGTACGAAATTTAATGATCTCAACTACTGAGGAAACAATTAAATCAGAATTCAATAAATTCAAACCTGGTACAGTTGAGCGAGTAAAGAAACTTAGAGATTATGCTTTTGTTCACTTTTTCAACCGAGAAGATGCAGTGGCTGCCATGTCCGTAATGAATGGAAAATGCATTGATGGAGCAAGTATTGAGGTAACACTGGCAAAACCTGTGAATAAAGAAAACACTTGGAGACAGCATCTTAATGGTCAGATTAGCCCCAATTCTGAAAACCTGATTGTGTTTGCTAACAAAGAAGAGAGTCACCCCAAAATTCTAGGCAAACCGCCAACTCTTCCAGCTCGTCTTAATGGCCAGCATAGCCCAAGTCCCCCTGAAATTGAAAGATGCACTTACCCTTTTTTTCCTGGAACAAAGCTTACTCCAATTAGTATGTATTCTTTAAAATCCAATCATTTCAATTCTGCAGTAATGCATTTGGATTATTACTGCAACAAAAATAATTGGGCACCACCAGAATATTATTTATATTCAACAACAAGTCAAGATGGGAAAGTACTCTTGGTATATAAAATCGTTATTCCTGCTATTGCAAATGGATCCCAGAGTTATTTCATGCCAGACAAACTCTGTACTACATTAGAAGATGCAAAGGAACTGGCAGCCCAGTTTACATTACTTCATTTGGGTAAGTTTATAAGTACTTTAAACAATATAGTAGAATATGAAATTAGAAAGTATTATTATAGAGTATTTATAAATTTATTTTGTTTGAACTCAATGGTGAGTATTTAACATAAATTTTACCTCAGTTTCGTGAACTTATGCTAAATTGTGTTGATACTTCTGTTTGATCTTCCTGTATTTAGCTTTTTATTTATTACTTACTAAGGCGGGGAGGACATTTGGTTTTGATTTACTGAGAGTTCATTATCTTGTTTTATCAATTTACTGTTTTCGTAGTGATTAATCCTCATGTGAAATAATTTCTATATAAGTTGCATTATTTATTACTTAAACCAGTTTATAAGAGTGTTTCTACATCCTTGGTGAAGTCTACACGATAATCTTTTTTTGAGGGCAGGCTTAGGCTTAAAATCAGAAGCATTTCAGATGGGTCATGTGTAGAGACACCTTATGCTCACCAATCTGGAAATCTGTCATTATTACTCATGAAAAACAAGAAGCATCATTAAGAGATGTTTATTACCATTCTCTTTATTTTCATGCTTTTAAAAAAGTTTCTCTGAAGCATTTGAGTGATAATTAAAACACACTTGGGGCCATATGCTAACTAAATATTTGGCATTGTGAAGAAAGAGATGTAACATCACTCTGGTATTTTCCTTCTGCTGTTTTTTACTGTTCTGGGTTAGTGTCTTGCCCTTGTACTAGTTTGTTTCATTTTTTAATGCAGCTGTAGATTTCAGTTGGTTATTACTTTGTGTTTAAAATAATATTTATTAGAAAATACTGGCTTATTGAAAGTTACAATAGAATGGAAAGGTCTCCTACTAAGGATTATAATTGTTCTTGATTATAATTGTTAGTCATAGCTTAAAATTTATTTGTTATATAGTTGCAGTATCATATTACTGAAGATTGCATCTATTTAAAGTTGATACTCTCAAATTTGTTAAGGAAAGGAAATCAAAAAGGAAAATCATTGTCAAAGGGAGAGTAATTTTTGTACCTCATTATAGACTTGCTTATTTATCATGGCCACTCTCATGCTATTATGAATATTTTTAGGAGATTCTGATTTGGAGGTGGAGTCAGAATTTTAGGGCTGAAGGGAGGTTCCCTACAAGAAACTTTAGAGCAGTGTTCTCAATTATTAGTTTAGAATTTGGAAATTTTACAATCATCTAAGTTAATAAAGTCTTAGATGTGATTTCTGTTAATGTGCAAAATATTGGGTTGGTCAGAAAGTTTGAGTTTTTCTGTATGATGATACATACATGCATGCTAAAGTCACTTCAGTCATGTCTGACTCTTTGCAACCCCATGGACTGTAGCGCGCAAGGCTCCTCTGTCCATGGGATTCTCCAGGCAAGAGTACTAGAGTGGGTTGCCATGTCCTCCTCCAGGGGATCTTCTCAACCCAGGGATTGAATCTGTGTCTCTTATATTTCCTGCATTGGCAGGCGGGTTCTTTTACCACTAGTGCCACCTGGGAAGCCTGTATGATGATAGAGAATAACTGAAACGAACTTTTTGGCCAACTCAATAGAATCCTTCAGTTTTTCTTTTAATAAAGACAGTCTGAGTTTATAAGATAATATTAGGTGGATAGCAAATGACTAACAGTGTTCTTAGAGAAAATGGATCAAATTATTCTTTCAAGGTGGAATGTTTGGCATTCAGTTGCTTAGCAAGGTACTTGTGCTTGAAACATTTTATTTCTATATGCGTTCATTTCCTTTACAAATTTAAATTTGCAAGATTCTTAAAACATTTTTTTTTAGTTTGTCAGATTTTCTGTTTAGACATAGTTTACCCATTTACTTTTAAATTCCATTATTAAGATGTTTTTCACTTGAGTCCTAGGGCCATAGTTAATGCCTATTCACCTGTAGTTCCCAAAGACAACCCCTGTTCATTTATAGTATTTCCAACTTGATTATGTTCATTAGGGATACAGTTAGTTTCAAGGAATGAAGTTCTTAGAGGGCACAGACAGTTTGTTTTAGTCTTCTATTACAGATTTTATCAATGTATATCAAAACTGCTTATAAAAAGTTGAACAGTTTCATTTTATTTTTTTTTCAGTTTCAGTTCATCATCAGAGACAAAAGCCAAGATCCAAATACAAGCCAAAATTTGAATTTCATCCACAAGGCCAGAGCCCTTGTCTATAGATAGTAGCGCACAAACTGTGATTGACTAGAAATACGAGTGAAGGCTGAGTTAAGAGGCAGCTAAGCAGGAAAAGAGAAATCAAAGAAGTTGAAGAATCAGAAATCAGAAGTCTAGAAATCTTTAATAAGAAAACAAATATCAGACCTTCAGAGGTCTCTAACGTAGGCAGCCGGAAAGCGACATATTGCCACAGGGCAGGCTAGGGGTAGATTGAATACTGTTGGCAGTGCTCTGGCGTGCTTGTTCCTTCTGTTAGCATTGGATCCTTTGGGCTGTAATGAACTGTGCCTTTTTATGTACGGTTTCCTTTAAATAAAGATTGCAGAGTTTCACTGGGTGACTCAGGGTTGAGATCAGTTGGTGATAGTGGTGTGTTTTTAGAGGGGAAGAGGTGCTGTGTTATTGATGTTCTGCACGTTTCAAGCATTGGATTGTTCTGAGATCTTGAGAGGTTGCTACTGGTTCCTGGAATTCCTCAAATGTGAGTGAAAGTTGCTCAGTCATGTCAGACTCTGTGACTCCATGGACTATACAGTCCATGGAATTCTCTAGGCCAGACTACTGTAGTGGGTAGCCTTTCCCTTCTATAGGGGATCTTTCCAACCCAGGGATTGAACCCAGGTCTCCCGCATTGCAGGCAGATTCTTCACCAGCTGAACTATCAGGGAAGCCCCCTCAAATGTTCATTAAGTATGAAATCATATTTTGGTTCTATTTTCTTGAAGAATTTGAATCTAATTTCCTAGATAGTAAATTTAACTGCTGTTAATATTTTAAGATGTTTTCTTTAGGTGTTGCATTTTGTTTGCTTTGACACTCTTCTCTTTCAGTTTTGATGCTATTTTGATGCTATTAAATCTTACCTTAATGATCTTTGGCTGTCCTATCCTATATAAACAGTCATTTGCCTTTTTGTCTCAGAGCTCTTTAAGAATGTGCTTTCACTATCCACATTTGTTTTAGCTTCACTATGCCTGTTTTTCAAGTCTGAAAATAAAAAAGAAAAAAGAGATTTAATTTAGTTAAATGATGATTATTGGTGTTGAGGGACATAGAAGTTATTTCAAGGGAGAGCAGGCATCTTATATAAGTACCAAAATCAGAGTACTTCTGGCGACCATTTAGTGCTCTTACTAGAGTCCAAAATATTCTTGTTGCATAGTAACGTAAAATGAATTTTTAAAATATATTGGGTTTTTTGTTTCCATTTATAGTAAGCTTTATTTTAAGCAAAATAATTTAAGAAAAGCTGGAAGCTGGGGTTCTTGCCAAAATTGAACCCTTATTATTATTATTTTTTACTTCAAAGATAGAGACCATCTTCATCTTCCAAATGTCATAGAGCAACCTCCCTGGAAACTCAGTACCCAACCAACAAGATAAGAAATTACCTATCACTTGGTTATTCAGTGTTAGGAAGCTGTAATAAATGGGATACTCAGTAGGTTTAACGGCTTCCCTGGTGGCTCAGCAGTAAGGAGTCTGCCTGCAGTGCAGATGTGGGTTCCGTCCCTAGGTTGGGAAGATCCCCTGGGGAAGGAAATGGCAACCCACTCCAGTATTTTTGCCTGGAAAATCCCAGGGACAGAAGAGCCTGGCAGGCTACAGCCCATTGGGTTGCAAAGAATTGTGCATGACTTAGCAACTAGACCACCACACCACCATCAGTAGGTTTAATGGGTAGAATACAGACTTGGGGGATAGGAGATAGGCTCTATACTAAATATTTGGTGTATGGAAACATCTCGGGTCATTCCGTATCACATCTTTTTACGTAAGCCTTTTCTATCTCATAATTTTTATCTGTTTAATAATTGATCAGACTATCAGTGTGAATAATCCTGCTTTTCCTAAAACTTTCTTTGCCTCTGTCTTGAATCTGGGCCTTCCAGTATTGCCATGGCTTTCTTCAGGAGGAGTCTTCACTATTTAGGAAACAGATATCAAGGTGATAAAGGAAAGTCCTAGTTTTGTAAGTAGAAAAGTCCTGGAGAATACTTACTGAAAGGAGGGAGGTAGTCTTAGTGTGTGATGATAATTGATTCTGTTAAATAATTTAACAAATAACTGTAGGCAAGACATTTCTCATTTCTATGTTTGTTCATTCCTGATGCAAATGGTAGTTTTTTTTACTTGAATGACCACCTAAAACTCTTTAAAAACAGGAGTGAAGAACAAGCTGGTTTGTGACATTGATTTAATTTCGTCTGAAATCTTGCACTATTGCTATGACTGATGAGATTTAATTAAAGAACAAATCTTTTTTGAATGCCTCTTTTGTGTGAATTGTACTTTACTAAGCAGTCTGGACCTAAAGGTAAATAAAACATTGTTTTGGCTCTTAAGGAGTCATATCTGCTGAAGAAGGCAGAGGTGTGAACTCTTTGCATAGTTACTTTGGGAACACAGAGATGTGCTTTGGTGATTTCAGTCAGATATTTAGAATTAGAAATAGAAAATATGTGGACTTTAGTTAATCACAATTTCATCGGTTCTACTTTTTGAAACTTTGTGGATATTTTCTTTCTTTTTTAGTACAGCTGTGTTGACTATGCTTGATTTTTCTCTGTGCAAGTAATGTTTTTCTTAGATGAATCCGTTTTGATTTGTGTGGACCAGTTTATGTGTGAATATTCATCTTTTTTACATATTCTGTACTTTTTTCAGCATTTTTTGGTTGACCTGCATGTTGCTTCTCATATTTGACTTTGTAATGACATACATCATCAGAATCTGTTTTTTTTTTCTGGTCATTGAGTGCTAAAATATTAAATATATATATTCTAAGCACATGACCGTTATGTTTGCTATCCCTTTAATATCATTAAAAGATTAGAGGATTAGGTTTTTCTGTTGTCACTTGTAACTTGGTTGAAAGTTATGAAATAGAAGACACAGTAAGATGAAGAAATACTATTCTGAGAAGTTTTCATCTGAAAAATAATTGGTGCTGTTTTCTTATCATTATTTGCTATCATTATTGCTATTATCATTATATTGCTATTATCATTATTGCTATCATATTTCCAGATTGATGGGCAGAAATTAAAAAAATTTTAAGTTTAAAAATTTGCCAATAAATTGCTTTGAAACAAAGAGAAACTTGTCTAGTTCCTTATATTTAAGAAATTTTAGGAGACACTTAAGCTAAATATAATGGTTATAGTGAAATTTTAAATTGTAAATAATTAGAAAAATTAACACTTTTAGAAAGTTAATCTTTTCTTTCCAGTTTTAATTATGAATCTAACTTTTATACCATTTTAAGCTTATATTTTAAAGAAAAAAAGTAATTTTCTTAATTTGCTTTAAAATTCACCTAGTTAAGTGGGATGAGCACCAACATTTTATACATTAATTTGTTTTCATATGACCAAGTGGTGAGGTGAAAATTCCATTAACTCAACTATGTGTCTTTGGACCTCTGAGAGGGCCCCGTGTTTGTGAAAATGTGTTTTTATTCCTCTTGAAACTTACAGTTTTTTTTTTTCCCAGAAGATCATCGTTTGGTATTACTCATAATTTTTATCTTACTAACACTTGTTTTAACGGACCATAATTTTTATGAAGTTGTTGCTGTCAGAGAAGCTTAATAAAGAGTACTCAAGTAAAAGAAGCTGTAGTCTCAGCTGCCAACAGAATGTGGCCGTGAGATGGGCCACCTCTGTGGGCCATGGCGCCGCCATCTCTGAAACACCAGGGTTTTACTTGGTGACTGCTAAGGAGGTCACTTCCCCCAAATCTATGGTTTTGTTTAAAGTATGATAAAAACTCTGTAAAGAACCAAAAAACAACACTTGAGTTTTTCTTATGCATGCTGAGATAGAATTCAGATAGTTTAAATCAAGAGCTGCTTTTGTCAGAATTAACCCTTTTCTCAGTTTAATGCTCCTTCTTTCATATAATTCAAAACTTGTTTGTCTGCTTCACAGCAAAAACAACTAGATTAAGAAAATGAGTTAGCCTATTTCATTTTCATGATAACAAGTAATTATTTTTTCTTTCCATGCATTTGTCAATTGGTTACAATCAAAACCAAGATTTTATAAAGCAACCTAATTACTTAGCAATTTGGAAATTAGTTTTTGTACCAGAGAATCTAGGAAATTAATGATGTATATTAAAACATATATGACCAGTATTTATTCCAGTTATATTATTAGCTGACAAATGTGATCAGTGATTTCATTTACTTTATACATTCATTTAGTCATCCTTAATCTTCCATCCTACAGTTTCTTAGTATCTTTGGTTAATACATTTCTAAAATTCTTTTCCTAATACACTAGTTTTAATAGTAGCTACTGATTTTTAATTTATAAACAATGTATGATATTTAATATTTAAAAAACCCATGCTTTGTAAATTTTCCTCTAGTGTAATAGGCCACAGTAAATTTTGCATATGTGCATTCTTAGATATCAGGAGCAACTCAAAATTTTGCCGCATGGTATCCCCTAAATATATTTTTCAATGTGGCTTTAAAAGGAATTTCAGTATTGATTTTTTTCTCTCCTCTAAAGCTTACTTATTTTGGAGGGTTTAGAATAGTGAAAATCTGTAGAAGCTGCACTATTATGCCTTTATTTCTGCTTCCTACTTAATATTTAGTAGACAGTAATTGCTGATGCTGTAAAATGAATGGACTAGTGAATGGGGATGGAAGCTGTTTGGAAAAATGATTTTACTGTGATGAATTTATTCAAGTGATCATTTGTGCTTTTAACCACTTTAAAATTACTCAATGTCAGTTGCTTCCAAGCCTTTTGGTGAGGATTAAATGTAGTACCTGATCTTATTAGTTAATTTCAGATATAGTATCTGTATTAGAGCAAGTCATGCTCTGTCATAGAGTGATACATATTCTATCCAAGACCTGATAGTGCATTACCTCTAAGAAGAGTGTACTTGCCTCTGGAGAGTCAAAAAAAATAAAAAAAAACTCTAGTTTCCCCAGGTTATTAGAATCTCTCAATCGCCAAAATATTAATAACAACTTGGATTTTCTTGCCCTTAAGTTTGGAATATTTGGTTAAAGGTCATTAGTTATATGTGGGCCTTTGCTTACCACAAGTGACATGTGAGTTATAAAATTTATTTACAATAATTCATATTTTAAGAGAATCATTTATTTGGCTAAATGTATATCTTTCTGCATTGCCTTTAGCAAATACAGTCTTAATGTACTTATAACTTCCAGTTAAGAAGCGTATCAGAGTGCAATCATTAGAAAACATCAGTCTGTTCAATTGTTTTGCCTGACAATTTGATAAGTGTACTCTAAACTTCCTCGAATTCTTTTTTTAACTTACCACTTTGCATGCAAACTGAAAAGTATGCCCAGTTCTTGACTGAAAGCTTTGAGAATTACCACAGAGGGAGCACCTCAGTGTAACCACTGCTGTGTGCTCAGCGGTTTCAGCCGTGTCCGACTCTGCAGCGCCATGGGCTGTAGCCTCCCAGGCTTCTCTGTCCATGGGATTTTCCAGGCAAGAGTACTGAAGTGTGTTGCCATTTTCTCCTCCAGGGGCTCAACTTGTGTCTCTTAAGTCTCCTGCTGGCCAGCAGGTTTTTTACCACTAGTGCCACCAAGGAAGCTGTAATCACTAGGGGAAGACCAAATATCAATACCCTAGAATGGTACTGTACTCCTACTCAGATATCTCTGTTCCCAAAGGAAACTCATCTTCCGACTACTTCTGTTTTAGAAATTTGTACAGAATTTTGTATATTTTTGTCTGGCTTATTTTGACATTATGTTTATGAAATTGGCCTGCATTGTTATATGTACTGTCATCTGTGTAAGGATTCCATCAAAATCATACAGTTTGCTATTTCTGTTAGAAATTTGAGTGCTTCATATTTGAGCTGTTTGAATAACGATGCTATGAATATTCTTGTACATGGTGGGTTTTTCTGGTGTACATTTGAATGTGTTTCTGTTGAATACACAGGCATAAAAGTGGTAGGTACTATTTTTAAAACTTGAGTGCATATGTGCTCAGTCACTTCGGTCATATCCTATTCTGTGTGACACTATAGACTGTAGCCTGCCAGGCTTCTCTATCCATGGAATTCTCCAGGCGAGAATGCTGGAGTAGGTTGCCATGCCCTCCTCCAGGGGATCTTCTGCACCCAGGGATTGAACCTGAGTCTCTTAGGTCTCCTGCCTTGGCAGGCAGGTTCCCTACCACTAGTGCCACCTGGGGAGCCTTTAAAAGTTGAGCAGATAAGGCCAAACAGTTTTCCAAAGTGATTATATCAATTTATACTTTACTAGCAGTACATGGGTTTCAGTTGTTCCATATCCCTGCCACCACTTTGAATATTATTATTAGTCTCTTGATATTGAATATTCTGGCTAGATATATATTGCTGTCTCACTGGGATTATAACTTTTGTATCACTGTTGAGTAATGGATAGTGAGCATCTTTTAATAAGATTATAGGGCATTAAGATGATCCCTTTGATGAAATGTCTCCTTTTAAATCTTTTGTCTCTTTCTTATATTGGGTTTTTTTTTTTTTTTTTTTAAAGGTACAAGCCCGTTGTTGGATATATACTTTACAAATACCTTCTTCCACTAGTGGCTTACCTTTCTACTCTCTACATGATATACTTTGAAAAGGACAGAAGTTCTTAATTTTAGTGTGGTTTACTTTATCAGTCTTTAAAAGTTAGTACTGTTTGTGCCCTGCTTAAGAAATCTTTGCTTACCTCAAGGTGATAAAATATTCTCCCGTATTATCTTTTAGAAACTTTTATCTTTCAAATTTAGTGAGGTTGTGAAGTATGTATTGTATGTATATGTATGTATACATTTACATATATATTGGTATAAGTCTTACTCTAGATTCTGTATTTTCTTCCATTGATCGATTTTATTACAGCATCTTAATTATGAAAATCTTGATATTTAGTAGAGAATTATCTTCCCATACTTTTTTCGTTTCTTCACAATTACCTTGACTCATCTTAGCCTTTATAGTTCCATATAAATTTTAGAATCAATTGTAAATTTTCACCAAAAAATATCCTACTAGGGATTTGGTTGGAATCTGTAGCTCCATTTGTGATGAAATGACATTTTTATACTATTGGGCTTTCTGATCCATGAAACTTATAGATCTATACATTTATTTAGACTTTCTTTAATTTTTGTAAACACTCAATAGTTTATAAATGTTTTTATTAGATTTATTCCTGAGTCTTAGTAGTTTTTCACTGCCATTGTAAATGCTGCCTTTTATTTCTATTTCTAATTGTTTCTGTTTGTATAAATGCAATTTACATATTATGTATTGTGTAATACTATTTATTTGAGTATAATGGTTTGACTCTATATTATTTAAAAATTTCCTACTTACACAGTCATATCACCACCAAAAAGTGGGATTTTTTTCCTCCTTTTCTGTCCTTTCACTTTTCTTTTTTTCTCTTGCTTTATTGCACTGGCTAGAACCACTTATCCAGCCTTGAATACAAATAATCATAGAAGGCATTCTTAAATCCTTTCAGTATTTCTCGGTTAAGCTATGGTGTTTACTGTGGTTCTTATAGAAGCTCTTTATCATGGCCCTTCTATTCATAGTTTGCTCAGAGGTTTTATCACAAATGGGTGATGAAGTTTTTCTGCATCTTTATGGATAATTATATAATTTTATCTATTATTCTTTTAATGTTAACTGCATTGATTGATATTTGAATGTGACACTAGTCTTGCATTTCTGAAATAAACCCAGTTGGTTCATGATATATATTATCCTTTTTAATGTATTGTTAAATTTCATTTTTATATTTTCTTTAGGATTCTTATATCTGTGTTCATTAATGGGATTGGCCTATACTTTTCCTCATAAAAACATTTACTAAATTTTTTCTCTTTTAATGTTCTATGGAAGAGTTTGGTTTGCGTTATATGTATATTTTTGGATATGTGGAATATCATTTAAGAAGTCATCTTAGAGTTTTCAGCCTTTCTTTTATTACACTGTACATTTCAAGGCTACAAATTGCCCTTTTAAGTGTGGTTGTAGCTTTGTCACATATGTCTTGATGTTGTTGATTTTTGTCTTTATTTATTTGAAAATACTTCATTTTGAAGTATTTCACATGAGTATAAATTTTAAACATACGAAGATTTCCATAGTTATATTTTTGTTTTTTATTTTGCTGTGATCAAAATGTATATTATGGATCATTTCCGTACTTTGTCTTTTGTTTTTTAATGATTAATTAGATTAAATAATTCATGCCTGATTAAAAAGAATGTATTTCCAGTTGTTAATTGCAGTGTATTTAGTTTGCTAGGGTTGCTGTGGCAAAGTATAGCATTCTGTTTGACTTGAGCAACAGAAATTTATTTTTCCATAGTTTTGGAGTCTAGAAATAAAAAATCAAGGTGTTTGGTTCCCTCTAAAGTTGGTAGGGGAGAGTCTCCTTGCACCTGTTAGCGTCAAGTATTTGCCAGCAGCCCTTTGGTTCGTTGGCTTCTAGGCATGACTGCAGCCTCTGCCTCTGCTGAGTGAGGGTGTCTTCTCCCTGCATCTTTCTGTGTCTTCATGAGGCATCTTCTCTGTGCCTCTCTGTTTCTGTCAGGGTGTCCAGCATGCTAGATTAAGAGTCCCTGCTGTGGGCTTCCCCGATGGCTCAGCAGGCAAAGGGTCTGCCTGCAGTGCAGGAGACACAGGGGATGCAGGTTTGGTCCCTGGCTTGGGAAGGCCCCCTGGAGGGGGAAAATGGCAATGCACTCCAGTATTCTTGCCTGGAGAATTCCATGGACAGAGGAACCTGGCAGACTATAGTCCATGGGGTCACCAAGAGTTGGACACTGTTGACCAACTGAGCACATACTACTCCAGGGTGACCTTATCTTAACTAATCACATTTGTAATTAACCTGTTTCCAGTTGAGGTCACATTACGAGGTGCTAGGGATTAGAACTTCAGCATACCATTTTTGGGCACATGATTCAACTCATAAATTAGACTAGGTTTACTAATCATATGTAAAATCCTTTATCTTTCATGTGTTTTGGGTGCTTATTCTATTACTGTGAGAGGGTTGTGAAAATTACCCATTGTGACTACAAATTTGGCTTTTCCTCCTTTTGGTTCTGTCAGTTTTTGCTTTATATAATTTTAGGTTGTATATTATTAGGTGCATAGTAATCTAGAATTGCTATGTTTTTCTGGTGAAGCATACATTTTATTATTATACTGTCATTCTATCTCTGTTATGCATTGTTGTTGTTTTGTTCAGTGGCTAAATTGTGTATGACTCCGCAACCCCGTAGACTGCAGCACACCAGACTTCCCTGTCCTTCACTATCTCCTGAAGTTTGCTCAAACTCAGGTCCATTGAGTTGGTGATGCCATCCAATCGTCTCATCCTCTTTTGCCCCCTTCTCCTCCTGCCCTTATCTTTCCCAGCATCAGGGTATTTTCCAATGAGTTGGCTCTTCTCATCAGGTATTGGAGCTTCACCTTCAGCATCAATCCTTCTAATGAGTAGTCAGGGTTGATTTCCTTTAGGATGGACTGGTTTAATCTCCTTGTAGTCCAAAGGACTCTCAGGAGTCTTCCCTGGCACCACAATAAAGAAGCATCAATTTCAGCCTTCTTGATGGTCTAACTCTCACATCTGTACATGACTACTGGAAAAACCATAGCTTTAACTATACGGATGAAAAGTGATGTCTCTGCTTTTTAATACACTATTTAGGTTTGTCGTAGCTTTTCTTACAAGGGGCAAGTGTCTTTTAATTTTGTGGCTGCAGTCACCTTCTGCAGTGATTTTGAAGTTAAGAAAATAAATTCTGCTGCGGTTTCTACTTTTTCCCCATCTATTTGCCATGGAATGATGGGACTGGATGCCATGATCTTAGTTTTTTGAAGTTGACTTTTAAGCCAGCTTTTTCACTCTCCTCTTTCACCCTCATCAGGAGGCTCTTTAGTTCTTCATTTTGTGACGTGAGAGTGGTATCATCTGTATATCTGAGGTTATTGATATTTCTCTTGACAATCTTGACTCCTGTCATTCTTTCCTGCCTTAAAGAATACTTTTGATATTAACATAGGTTACCAGGCTTTCTTTTGATTAGGGTTTCACACATGTGTTTTATTCCATTTTTGAGCTTTTACTTTCCCTGCATTTTAGTTTTAAGATGACCCCAATGTAGAGTTCGTGTTGTTTGTGTTGCTGATACTTGGTTTTGTTGAAAGTCTGTGTTTTAACTGTTGGATCAGCTTGCATTTAATATACTTGCACGAATGTTAAGAATTAAGTTTCTTGTCTTGCCCTGTGCCTTCGATTCCTTGTTCTGAGTCCTTGTGTACTCACCCCCTTTCTCCTTTCTTGCTTTCCTTTAATGGATTGTTCAGTTGTGTTTTTCTGTCTTCCTCTTTTAGCTATGTTAGTCCTAGAGTCTTTATTACACTAGTTTTAACCTTGCAGCCTCCAGTATGTATGCTTTTTGGGGGGTTGCACTGCCTGGCGTACAGGATCTTCATTCCCTGACCTGGGATTGAACTCTCAGTCCCTGTGGTAGAAGTTCAGAGTCTTAACCATTGAACTACCAGGGGAGCCTCCAACATGTATTCTTAAGTTACTGAAATGTAATATTAATTAGTGCTTTTATTCCATTTCAGACAATGCAAGGACCTTAATACACTCTTAACTTATTAAATGTTCTCTTCCAATTTTTTGTAATGTCTTGATACCTCTGTATGTCTTAGGACTGTTTTAACACCCAAATACCTAATTATAGTAGTTTTTAGTTAACATAGATTTGCACTGTTTATATATCATTTCCTTTCCTCTTTATTTTCTGATGTTGCCAAGCATCAACTATGATTAATGACCCCTTCTTTATTCTGCTCAAAGAATATTCATTTGTGTTTTCTTTGGTATGAATATGCCAGTGACAGGTTATGTCCGTTTGTTTGCCTGACTATGTCTTTAATGCATCTGCCTTTTGAAAGGGTATTTTTACTGTACCAACTGTTACTTTCCATTAATTCCTTGAGGTTATTTATTCCATTCAGTCTTCAGGCTTCTGTTGTTTCTGTTGAGAAGTCAGATGAAATTTGCTTATTACTCCTTTTTTTATTAATTTATTTAATTGGAGGCTCATTACTTTACAGTATTGTGGTGGTTTTTGCCATACATTGCCATGAATCAGCAATGGTTATACATATGTCCCCCTGTCCCCAACCCCTCCTCCCACCTCCCTCCCCATCCCCTCCCATCCCCCTGGGTTGTCCCAGAGCACCGGCTTTGAGAACCCTGTCTCATGCATTGAACTTGGACTGGTCCTCCATTTCACATGTGGTAACATACATGTTTCAGTGCTATTCTCTCACATCATCCCACCCTCGCCTTCTCCCACAGAGTCCAGAAGTCTGTTCTTTACATCTGTGTCTCTTTTGCTGTCTCACATACAGGGTCATCATTGCCATCTTTCTAAATTCTATATATATGCAATAATACACTGTATTGGTGTTTTTCTTTCTGACTTACTTCACTCTGTATAATGAATAGGCTCTAGTTTCATCTACCTCATGAGAACTGATTCGAATGTGTTCTTTTTAATAGCTGAGTAATATTCCATGGTGTATATGTACCACAGTTTTCTTATCCGTTTGTCTGCCAGTGGACATCTAGTTTGCTTCCATGTCCTGGCTATTGTAAACAGTGCTGCGATGAACATTGGGGTACACATGTCTCTTTCAGATCTGGTTTCCTGAGTGTGTATGCCCAGAAGTGGGATTGCTGGGTCATATGGCGGTTCTGTTTTCAGTTTTTTAAGGAATCTCCACATGTTCTCCATAGCGGCTGTACTAGTTTGTGTTCCCACCAACAGTGTAAGAGGGTTCCCTTTTCTCCACACCCTCTCCAGCATTTATTGTGTGTAGACTTTTTGATAGCAGCCATTCTGTTGTGAGATAGTACCTCATATGTTGAGCATCTTTTCATGTATTTGCTAGCCATCTGTATGTCGTCTTTGGAGAAATGTCTATTTAGTTCTTTGGCCCATTTTTTGATTAGGTCATTTATTTTTCTGGTATTGAGCTGCATGAGCTGTTTGTATATTTTTGAGATTAATTCTTTGTCAGTTGCTTCACTTGTTATTACTTTCTCCTGCTCTGAAGGCTGCCTTTTCACCTTGCTTATAGTTTCCTTAGTTGTGCAAAAGCTTTTAAGTTCACTTAGGTCCCATTTGTTTATTTTTGCTTTTATTTCCATTACTCTAGGAGGTGGGTCATAGAGGATCTTGCTGTGATTTATGTCAGAGTGTGTTATGCCTGTGTTTTCCACTAGGAGTTTTATAGTTTCTGGTCTTACATTTAGATTTTTAATCCATTTGAGTTTATTTTTATGTATGGTGTTAGAAAGTGTTCCAGTTTCATTCTTTTACAGGTAGTTAACCAGTTTTCCCAGCACCACTTACTTGTTAAAGAGATTGTCTTTTCTCCATTGTATATGTTTGCCTCCTTTGTCAAAGATAAGGTGTCCATAGGTGTGTGGATTTATCTCTGGGCTATTTTGTTCCATTGATCTATATATCTGTCTTTGTGCCAGTATCATACTGCCTTGATGACTGTAGCTTTGTAGTATAGTCAGAAATCAGGAAGGTTGATTCCTCCAGTTACATTCTTCTCTCTAAAGATTGCTTTGGCTATTTAAGGTTTTTTATATTTCCATTCAAATTATGAAATTATTTGTTCTAGTTCTCTGAAAAGTGCTATTTGCAGCTTCATAGAGATTGAATTGAATCTATAGATTACTTTGGGTAGTATACTCATTTTTACTATATTGACTCTTCTGATCCATGAACATGGTATATTTCTTTATCTATTTATGTCATCTTTGATGTCTTCCATCCATATTTTATAGTTTTATATATATACATTTTTTGTTTATTTAGGTAGATGTATTCCTAACTATTTTCTTCTTTTCATTACAATGGTGAATGGGATGGTTTCCTTAATTTCTCTCAGTTTTCTCATTGTTAGTGTATAGGAATGCAATGGATTTCTGTGTATTAATTTTATATCCTTCAACTTTCCCATATTTATTGATTAGCTCTAGTAATTTTTTGGTGGTGTCTCTAGGGTTTTCTATGTAGAGGATCATGTCATCTGCAAAGAGTGAGAGTGTGACTTCTTCTTTTCCAATCTGGATTCCTTTTATTTCTTTTTCTTCTCTGATTGCTGTGGCTAAAACTTCCAAAATTGTGTTGAATAGTAGTGGTGACTACTTGTCTTATTGCTGACTTTAGGGGAAATGCTTTCAATTTTTCACCATTGTGGATAATGTTTGCTGTGTAATAAACATATATGGCTTTTATTATGTTGAGGTATGTTCTTTCTATGCCTGCTTTCTGGAGAGTTTTTTTTTTTATCATAAATGGGTGTTGAATTTTGTCAAAGGCTTTCTCTGCATCTATTGAAATAATCATATGGTTTTTATCCTTCAATTTTTTAATGTGTATTACATTGACTTGGAGAAGGAAATGGCAACCCACTCCAGTGTTCTTGCCTGGAGAATCCCAGGGACGGGGGAGCTTGGTGGGCTGCCATCTCTGGGGTCGCACATAGTCGGACATGACTGAGGCGACTTAACAGCATTACATTGATTGACTTATGAATATTGAATAATCCTTGAATCCCTGGGATAAAGCCCACTTGGTCATGATGTGTGATCTTTTTAATATGTTGTTGGACTTTTTGCTAGCATTATGGTGAGGATTTTTGCATCTGTTCATCAGTGATATTGGCCTGTAGTTTTCTTTTTTTGTGGTGTCTTTGTCTGGTTTTGGCATTAGTGTGATGGTAGCCTTAGAGAATGACTTTGGGAGTTTACCTTCCTCTGCAATTTTCTGGAAGAGTTTGAGTAGGATAGATGTTAGCTCTTCTCTAAATTTTTGGTAGAATTCACCAGTGAAGCCATCTGGTCCTGGGCTTTTGTTTGTTGGAAGATTTTTGATTACAGTTTCTATTTCCATGCTTGTGATGGGTCTGTTAAGATTTTTAGCTTCTTCCTGGTTCAAATTTTGGTTTATACTTTTCTAAGAATTTGTCTGTTTCTTCCAAGTCATCCATTTTATTGGCATATAGTTACTGATAGTAGTCTCTTATGGTCCTTTGTATGTCTGTGTTGTCTTGTGATTTCTCCATTTTCATCTGTAGTTTTGTTAATTTGAGTCTCCCTTTTTTTCTTGATAAGTCTGGCTAATGGTTTGTCTATTTTATCTTCACAAAGAACCAGCATTTTTGCTGTAGCCTCCTTTGTTTCTTTTTCATTTATTTCTGCCCTAATTTTTGTGATTTCTTTCCTTCTACTAACCCTGGGGTTCTTCATTCATCTTTTTCTAGTTGCTTTAGGTGTAAAGTTAAGTTATTTAATTGACTTTTTGCTTGTTTCTTGAGGTAAGCTTGTAATGATATGAACCTTCTCCTTAGCACTGCTTTCACTGAATCCGATAGGTTTTGGGTTGTCGTGTTTTCATTTGTTTCTATGTATATGTTGAATTCCTTTTTGATTTCTTCCATGATTAGTTGGTTACTCAGAAGCATGTTACTTAGCCTCCATGTGTTTGTATTTTCAATAGTTTTTTTTCCCTGTAGTTGACATCTAATCTTACCATATTGTGGTCAGAAAAGATGCTTGAAATGTTTTCAGTATTTTTGAGTTTACTAAGGCTAGATTTATGGCCCAGGATGTGATCGGTCCTAGAGAATGTTCTGTGTGCACTTGAGAAAAAGATGAAATTCATTTTTTTAGGGTGAAATGTCCTATAGATATCAATTAAGTCTGACTGGTCCATTATACTATTTAAAGTTTGTGTTTCCTTGCTAATTTTCTCTTGGATTGATCTATCCATAGTTGTGAGTGGGGTATTAAAGTCTCCCACTATTATTGTGTTACTGTTAATTTCCCCTTTCGTATTTGTTAGCATTTGTCTTACATATTGCGGTGCTCCTATGTTGGGTGCATATATATTTATAATTGTTATATCTTCTTCCTGGATTGATCCTTTGATCATTATGTAGTGGCCTTCTTTGTCTCTCTTCACTGCCTTTATTTTAAAGTCTATTTTATCTGATACGAGTATTGCTACTCCTGCTTTCTTTTGGTCTCTATTGCGTGAGTTATTTTTTTCCGGCCCTTCATTTTCAGTCTGTATGTGTCCCTTGTTTTGAGGTGGGTCTCTTGTAGACAGCATATATAGGTGTCTTGTTTTTGTATCCATTCAGCCAGTCTTTGTCTTTTGGTTGGGGCCTTCAACACATTTACATTAAGGTAGTTATTGATAAGTATGGTCCCGTAGCCATTTGCTTTGGTTGTTTTGGGTTCGCGTTTATACACCCTTTCTGTGTTTCCTGTTTCCTGTCTAGAGAAGATCCTTTAGCATTTGTTGAAGAGCTGGTTTGGTGGTGCTGAATTCTCTCAGCTTTTGCTTGTCTGTAAAGCTTTTGAATTCTCCTTCATATCTGAATGAGATCCTTGCTGGGTACATTAATCTGGGTTGTAGGTTTTTCTCTTTCATTACTTTAAGTATGTCCTGCCATTCCCTTCTGGCCTGAAGAGTTTCTATTGAAAGATCAGCTGTTATCCTTATGGGAATCCCCTTGTGTGTTATATGTTGCTTTTCCCTTGCTGCTTTTAATATTTGCTCTTTGTGTTTGATCTTTGTTAGTTTGATTAATATGCGTCTTAGGGTGTTTCGCCTTGGGTTCATACTATTTGGGACTCTCTGGGTTTCTTGGATTTGGGTGATTATTTCCTTCCCCATTTTAGGGAAGTTTTCAGCTATTATCTCCTCGAGTATTTTCTCATGCCCTTTATTTTTGTCTTCTTCTTCTGGGACACCTACGATTCAAATGTTGATGGGTTTAACATTGTCCCAGAGATCTCTGAGGTTGTCCTCATTTCTTTTTATTCTTTTTTCCTCTCTGCTTCATTTATTTCCACCATCCTGTCTTTCACCTCACTTGTCCTGTCTTCTGCCTCAGTTATTCTACTGTTGGTTCCCTCCAGAGTGCTTTTGATCTCAATTATTGCATTATTCATTATTGATTGACTCTTCTTTATTTCTTCTAGATCCTTGTTAAACATTTCTTGTGTCTTCTCAAGCCTTGTCTCTCATCTATTTATCTGTAATTTCATTTTGTTTTCAAGATTTTGAATCATCTTTACTATCATTATTCTGAATTCTTTTTCTGGTAGACTCCCTATCTCCTCCTCTTTTGTTTGGTTTGGTGGGCATTTATTGTGTTCCTCACCTGCTGAATATTTCTCTGCCTTTTCATTTTGTTTAGATTGCTGTGCTTAGGGTTCCCTTTCTGTAGGTTGTAAGTTTTTGGTTCCTCTGTATTGTGGAGGTTCCTCCTTGTGGGTGGGTTTGGACGAGTGGCTTGTCAAGGTTTCCTGGTTAGGGGAGCTTGGATCTGTGTTCTGGTGGGTGGAGCTGGATCTCTTCTCTCTGGAGTGCAGTGAAGTGTCCAGTAGTGAGTTTTGGGGTGTCAGTGGGTTTGGTATGGGTTTGGGCAGCCTGTCTTTTAGTGCTCATGGCTGTGTTCCTGCTTTGCTGGAGAATTAGCTTGGTATGTCTTGCTCTGGTACTTGCTGGCTCTTAGATGGAGTTTGGTTTCAGTGTAGGTATGGAGGCTTTTGGATGAGCTGTCTACTAGTGTTCCCTGGAATCAGGAGTTCTCTGATGTTCTCAAGTTTTGGAGTTAAGCCTCCTGCCTCTGGCTTTCAGTCTTATTCTTACAGTAGCCTCAAGACTTCTCCATCCATACAGCACAGATGATAAAACATCTAGGTTAATGATGAAAAGTTTCTCCACAGTGAGGGACACCCAGAGAGGTACACACAGTTACAATGGAGAAGAGAAGAGGGAAGAGGGAGATAGAGGTGACCAGGAGGAGAAGAGGGAGAATCAAAAGGGGAGAGAGCTAGCTAGCCAGTAATCAATTCCATATGTGCTTTCCACAGTCTGAAACACCCAGAGATTCACAGAGTTACATAGAGAAGAGAAGAGGGAGGAGGGAGATAGAGGTGACCAGGAGGAGAAGAGGGGGAGTCAAAAGGGAAGAGACCCATCTAGCCAGAAATCAGTTCCCTAAGTGTTCTCGATACTCCAGAACACCCAGAGATTCACAGAGTTATGTAGAGAAGAGAAGAGAAGGGGGAGGGAGGAGATAGAGGTGACCTGGGGGAGAAAAGGGAGACTCAAAAGGGGAGAGAGCAATCAAGCCAGTAGTCACACCCCTGCGTGGAAATGGATACTGAAGATTAGATTCTTAAAGGTACAAAATTGGTAACAAATACTCAAAAGCAAAGATCAAAAATCTAGAGTAGAGGTTAGACGCTCAAAAATACAATATTAAAAATACGAAACAAAATCAATCACAAAAATGAAAAAAATATGTATATATGAAATTTGCTTTATAAATGGGGTCTTTTTTGCAAGGTTATATGAAAATTAAAGGAGTAATAAAGAACTAATTTTTTTAAAAAAATTAAAAAGTGATAATAGTAAAAATATATCTAGGAATTTCTCTGGAGCTGTTGTGGGCAGTGTAGGGTCAGTTCAGTTTTAGATAGTTCCTTGTTCCAGCTTGTACTTGTTCTCAAGGTCTATAGGTACCCTCTAATGCTTAGTCAGTGTTAACTACAGGATTTTAATATATTGCACCTGTCACTTCCAGAGCAGTTCTCTCTTATTTGTTCATTTTGCCTTTCTCTGTTTGCAAGTCTCTTCTCATTTCTGCCCTGACACAAGGGGGCAAATTGGTCACTTATTGAGGCTGACTTGCTCAGTTCTGTTGTGGGGAGGGAGAAACACTGCAGACAAATATTGCTGGCATGTGTGGGGGGTGCCCGCAGGGTATGGACCACACTGGATTTGCCCCCGCTCACAGAGGCGTGTGCTTTCTGGGTCTACACTGCTCAGGCTCCAGTGTGCCCTGCAGGACACTATCCAAAGCAGGCCCTGCCTCTCGTGCACTTCCCAGGGCCAAGCCACTCAGGTTCTCGGGAAGTCCACAAGGGCACAGACTTGGTTGGGTATCCGTTTTGTGCCCTTCAGGTCTGAGCAGGTCAGGCGACCAGGTGCTTGGCTAGCGCGCTGTCACAGGTGGGCTGTGCATCCTGTCACCTCCCTGGTCCAGCCGCTCGGGTTCCCTGCTGTGCCACAGGAGCGCCATCTCAGCTGTGCATCTCCTCTGGGGAGTGATCTCAGGCTGCGACCTCCTGGCAGGTGTCAGCCGTGCAGGATCCCAGGTAGACGTGGTGAGCAGCTGGGGGCCTGCTCGCGGGCTGGTGGAGGGTGCCGTCTCTGGGGCCGAGATTGGAGCAGCCCCCAGCCTTCTGGCTGTGGCTCTCGCATGCCTGTCTCTCTGCCCTGGCGGGGGAGCGGCAGGGGTGGGGAGGGCTGTATGCAGCTGGCTCTCTCCTTTGGTATTCTCAGTCCTTTGTTGTGTGAGCGGGCCAGGCTGCGTGTTAGAGCCTTCCATGGGAAAGTTCTCTCTCTTTTTTACTATTCCTCTCTAGAGATCCCACAGTTTGGGTTGCTGTCTCACATTAGCTTCCTCAGATTGTCCTCAGGGCATTCAGGTCTGGTCCTTACCCTAAGGACCGATGATGCTGCCCCGGCCTCCCTGTCCAGCCCCCCCACTTGCTAGTGGTAGATACGAGCGTCTGGGCTGCTTCTCCGTTGGCAGTTGCGGTTAGGCACCTATTCTGTGCGGGTTTTTTTTTTTACCCCGTCTGGGTTATGTTGCCCTCTGAGATTCCAAAACTCCCCACAGACCCGCCTGTGAGAGGGTTTTCTACTGCTTGGAAACTTCTCCTTCACGACTCCCTCTCCAGGTCGGGTCTCCGTCCCTAACTCTTTTGTCTCTCTTTTTATCTTTTATATTTTGTCCTACCTCCTTTCAAAGAGAATGGGCTGCCTTTCTGAGTGCCTGGTGTCCTCCACCAGCGTTCAGAAGTTGTTTTGTGGAAGTTGCTCAGCATTCAAATGATCTTTTGATGAATTTGTAGGAAAGACAGTGGTCTTCCCGTCCTATTCTTTGGCCATCTTGCGACTGCCTCCATTACTCCTTTATTATAAACTCCTCTGGCTGCTTTTAATATTTTCTGTTTCTCCTGTGATTTTCAGAAGTAGTACTATGGTAGATTTAGGTGTAATTTTCTCAGTTTTTGTCTTAATTGGAATTTTCACCACTTCTAATCTGGATCAATGTTTTTCACTTGTTTTAGAAAGTTTTAAGTTATTCTGTTTTCTTATACTACTTTTGTCCCATTTTCTCTATTTTTCTATATGGTACTTCAGTTATGAATTGTTGGACCATTTTACTGTATCCCATTTATCTACTGTATTCTTTCTATACTTTTTCATTCTTTTGTATACTAATTTCCTATATATTTTCTTCAGGCTTGTCTTTTGGCTCATGAATTCCTTTTTCATCTGTGTCTAACATGATAAAGTAATTATTTGAATTTCTAAGTTCTGAAATTTCATTTGATGTTTTGTTGTGATTTATATTTTTCTTCCAAAATTTTCAGTCTTGTTTTTTATTTCCTTGAGGATAGCAGTCATAATTATTCTGATGTCTATTTCTGAAAAGTTTGTCTACATTTCCTATAGCTCTGTTACTGTTGACTTCTGTTTCTTGTGATTTTAGGTCACATTATTTTATCTTTTTATATGATTGGTTCTTTTAAATTGAATGCCAGGTGTTATATATGAAAAACATGGTGGTGATCTGAAAGGTAATATGCTTGTTTTAAAAAGGTGACCATAGGACTGGCAACCCCAGATTGTCTTAATCTTGTCAGCTATTGAGGAAATTTTAATTTAGTCATCTAAATTAAGTTAAAATTGGTCTACTTCTAGTTCAGTTTTATTCAGGGTTTTAGACGTGCTCCTCAATTCCAGTTTCTGCCCTCATATCCTCAGAAACTTGTCTGTATCTTGCCATCTTCCTTTGTCTTTCAGATCCCTCTTTAGAACCTGCCAGTCTTTGTAGGCAAAAGACACCTCTGGAAGATGTGTATACCACTTTGAGTTTCTTCTTGTCTAAAATCACAGTCCCACAGTTCTTCAGTCTTGACCATTCTCAGTGCTTTCAGATAGTTAGCTTTTCTTTTAATAAATGTCTGGGTATTTAGTTCTCACTGGGAAGGGTTGACTAAATACCTAATTTATTACATAAAAATCAGAAAATATGGTGAATTTTTCTGCTGAGTTATGTGTAAGATCAATATTTAAAAGTCTATAGTTTTATGTGGATCAAACAGTTTTTACTTGTTCATACTTAAATATGGAGATGCACCAAAAGGGATGGACATTCAAAGTTATACTGTATATAGCTAAGTTAGGCTTCAAGTAGATCAAGTTTAGCTGTTAATAAGTCAAATATTTTTTAAGGTTAGTATTATTTTGGCTACTTATTTCTTTTTAACACAGAGGGAAAGGATATTGATATTTTTCAAATTCACTTCGGTTCTTTGGCTATCCACTTATCAAAAATCGGGCAGTCTCATTTGTTTTTAAAATATTTTTCTTATTTTATTGGTAGAGTAGTACTTCTTGGAAAAACCAGCTGATAAGGTCTTAATTTGTATAGAAAGATATGTTAATTCTGTTAATGTATTAAATCACAATTTTCATTCCAAAAGCAAAATACTGCTCTTTGTTCATCTTTGCAGAACTTCAGAAATAACTATCACTTGTTTCTTTTCCTCTAAATTTATTTTCATATTTACTGATCAGATAATTTTAACTGAAGTTATCAAGGATTCTATCACTTCCAAGATAGGGATAACATCAATCTAAAGACTCAATTCTTTTCTGTCTTCACTGCTTACAGACAGGGAACACAGTCTCTTCAGCCTGGACCTATGTAGAAGAATTTGGAGAAAATAAGCAGGTAAGAAAAAGCCTCTTAGGAATATTAAGTGATATATTTAGTTTTCAGAAAGCTAGTTATAAATTATTCTTCTTACAGTTTTAAGAAGAATTATTTAAAACTGTCCAGTGAAACCTTGTGACAATTTTTGATGATTATAGCTTTGTTGATTATAGACACATTACAGAAAGTTTTAAAAAGTTGACCTGGTTTCCATATTTTAGGACTTCTCAACACTTTAAACAGGCTAGTGTGTACATTGTAAAGCACTAAGATGACAAACAGTATTTTAACGTAGATGTAGTTGAAACAAGCATATCATAAGTAGATTACCCCAGATTTCTCAAACTAACTTGACAATGGAAGTCTGATTTTTTTCAGATTTATTAAACCAAAATTATTATTGATACAGTTTAGAATAAAAGTTATATTTATTAGGATTCACTTAGTTTTTTTCAGTGTGGTACTGAGGAGGATAAGTTTAGTTGGAAATTAAAGGTAGTTTAGAGTTTGAGTAAAGATTGTTAGTATCTAAATTCATTTTTACATATAGAGGCAAAAAAAATGTTGTAGTTCACTGGGAAGTAATCCATATGTTCTTGAGTAAGTTTTTTACCTTTCTGTACCTCAATTTCCTCCATGTTAAAGAGAAAATTAGTAGTACTTACCTTGTAAGGCTACTGTAAGGATTAAATACTGCTGATCTTGTGTAGTTACTTTTGTACTTAGTAAATGCTCAATAAACATTAACTATAACTCATACTTCAGCTACTGTTCATGGGGTTCTTGCGGCAAGAATACTGGAGTGGTATGCCGTCTGTTCCCCTACTAGACTGCATTTTGCAGAATTCTTCACTATGATCCAATCAACTGGAGTGGCCCTGCATGGCATGGCTCATAGCTTCATTAAGTTATACAAGCTCCTTTGCCATGACAAGGCCATGATCCATGAAAGAATCACACTTTTGCATTGGAATGCAAAAGTAGGAAGTCAAGCAATACCTGGAATAGCAAGGCAAATTTAGCCTTGGAGTACAAAATGAAGCAGGGCAAAGGCTTGACAGTTTTGACCAGATGGTCAATACCAAAGTCAAATTGATTATATTCTTTGCAGCTGAAAATGGAGATGCACTATACAGTCAGCAAAAACAAGATCTGGAGCTGACTGTGGCTCAGATCATGAGTTCCTTATTGCAAAATAACAGACGTAAATTGAAGAAAGTAGGGAAAACCACTAAATCATTCAGGTATGACTTAAGTCATATCCATTATGATTAATACAGTGGAAGTGACAAAAAGAGTCAAGGGATTAGATCTGGTAGACCGAGTGCCTGAAGAACTATGGACGGAAGTTTAAAACATTGTACAGGAGGCGGTTACCAAAGTCATCTCAGAAAAAAAGAAATGCAAGAAGGCAAAGTGATTGAGGAGGCTTTACAAATAGCTGAAGAAAGAAGAGAAGCAAAAGGCAAGGGAGAACGGGAAAGATATACCCAATTTTAATATAGAGTTCCAGAAAACAGGAAGGATAGATAAAAAGGCCTTCTTAAATGACCAATGCAAAGAGATAGAGGAAAACAATAGAAAAATCTCTTTAAGAAAATTGGAAGTATTAAGGGAACATTTTATGCAAGGATGGCCACGATAAAGGAAAGAAAAAGTAAGGACCTGATAGAAGCAGAAAAGATTCAGAATAGGTATCAAGAATATACAGACAAACTATACAAGAAAGGTCTTAATGACCCAGAAACCGTGATACTATAGTCATTCACCCAGAGCCAGACATCCTGGAGTGTGAATTCAAGTGGGCTTTATGAAGCATTACTATGAGCAAAGCTAGTGGAGATGATGGAATTCCAGATGAGCTATTTCAAATCCTAAAAGATGATGTTGTTAAAGTACTGCACTCAATATGCCAGCAAATTTGGAAAACTTAGCAGTGGCCACAGAAGTGGAAAAGATCAGTTTTCATTCCAATCCCAAAGAAGGACAATGCCAAAGAATGTTCAGACTACCATATGATTGCACTCATTTCACATACTAGCAAGATAATGCTCAAAATTCTTCAGGCTAGACTTCAGTAGTATGTGAATTGAAAACTTCTAGATGTACAGACCAGATGTGCAACTTCCAGATGCCATTTAGAAAAGGCAGAGGAACCAGAGATTTAATTGCCAGCATTCATTGTATTGTAGAAAAAGCAAAGGAGTTCCAGAAAAACATGTGCTTCTGCTTCATTGACTATGTCTAAAGCTTTTCACTGTATGGATCACAACAAACTGAAAGGTTCTTCAGGAGATGGGAATACCAGACCACTTCACCTGTCTCCTGAGAAATGAGAAGCCTGTGTGCAGGTCATGAAATAACAGTTAGACCCAAATGTGGTACAACTGACTGGTTCAAAATTGGAAAAGGAGTATGGGAGTGCTGTATATTGTCACCTTGCTTATTTAACTTTTATGCAGAGTATGCCATGTGAAATTCCAGGCTGGATGAATCACAAGCTGGAATCAAGATTGCCAGGAGAAATATTAAGAACCTCAGATATTTGAATGATACCACTTTCATGACAGAAAGTGAAGAGAATCTAAAGAGCCTCTTGATAAGGATGATAGAGGAGAATGAAAAAGCCGGCTTAACTCAACATTAAAAAAACTAAGGTCACAACATCTGATCCCATCACTTCATGGGAAATAGTTGGTGAAAAAGTGGAAGCAGTTGCAGATTTTCTTTTCTTGGGCTCCAAAATTATCTGTGGACAGTGACTGCAGCCTTGAAGTTAAAAGATGCTTGCTCCTTGGGAGGAAAGCTATGAGAAACCTAAGTGAAGGTGAAAGCTGCTCAATCATGTCCAACTCCTTGTGACCCCATAGACTGTGCACATCCACGACATTCTCCAGTCCAGAATATTGGAGTCAGTAGTGTTTCCCTTATCCAGAGGATCTTCTGACCCAGGGAAGATCCCAGGTCTCCCTCAAGCAAGTGAATTCGTTACTAGCTGAACCACAAGGGAAGCCCAAGAACACTGGATTGGGTAGCCTGCCCCTTCTCTAGCAGATCTTCCCAACCCAGGAATCGAACTGGGGTCTCTTGCATTGCAGGCGGATTCTTTACCAACTGAGCTATCAGGGAAGCCTCTAGACGGTGTATTAAAAAGAAGACATCACTTTGCCAACAAGGTCTGTATGGTCAGAGCTACTGTTTCTCCAGTAGTCACCTATGGATATGAGAGTTGGACTGTAAAGAAGGTTGCGCGCTAAGAATTGATGCTTTTGAATTATGATGCAGGAGAAGACTCTTGAGAGTCCCTTGGACAGCAAGGAGATCCAACCAGTCCATCCTAAAATCAACCCTGATCATTCAGTGGAAGGACTGATGCTAGTGCTAAAGCTGTAATACTTTGACCCCCTGGTGCAAAGATCTGACTCACTGGAAAAGAGCTTGATTCTGGGAAAGATTGAAGGCAGAAGGAGAAGGGGGAAAAAGGAGAAGGGTGCAGCAGAGGATGAGATATTTAGATAGGCTCACCGACTAAATAGACATGAGTTTGAGCAAACTCTGAGAGAAAGTGAAGGACAGAGGAACCCAGTGTGCTACAGTCCATGGGGGTAGGGCATGATTTAGCAACTGAATAGAACAACATACTTCAGATACAAGCAATATATTTAAGTTTGAAACTTAAAACTTTTATTTGTACAGATCTTAATCTTAGTTAAAATTTCTAAATATGAGATGCTGTTCTCAGAACTGCCTTCCCTACAATTTTTTTTTGTTCAAATTTTAAATTATAAGGACTAAATTTACTGATGGAAATGAAACTTGAGAAGAGTTGCTGTCTTTCCTAGAGCTGTATCTTTACCTTGGCTCAGACGGTTTTTGTAGCCAGCTACAAATTTTAAGCTACACTGAAGCCTAGTTTTGTATGTGTGGTGTCGCTTCAGTCATGTCTGACTCTGTGACCTTATGGACTGTAGCCTGCCAGGCTCCTCTGGACCTTGGATTCAGACAGGAATACTGGGGTGTTACCCTGCCCTCCTCCAGGGGGTCTTCCTGACCTAGGGATCAAACTCTTGTCTTAAGTCTTCTGCATTGACAAGTGAGTTCTTTACCACTAGCGCCACCTAGGAACCCTGTTTGCTATTACTCAAATCATAATTTTCCCTTTCATAGGCTGCTCTTTTATTCTTTTTCCAAGTGGTGTATAAACTAGCATTAAAAGGAATTTGACATAATTAAATCTCTTAATACAAAGGTAGCATACTAGAAGTTCTAGAAAGAATTTGTTTGGTCTCTTCAGTTTTTTGACGGGAAAGCAGCTAGGTTTCACTTGAGTACAAATAGCTGGACACCTCTTACTTTACATTTGGTCCTTTTTGAGCTCTTTTGTTTGTTACATCTTGGCCTCTGAAGACATTTGAGTTTATAATAGCTGTATTTAACATATTTTAAGAATTTTTCTGATTTGTTTTTAATGTTTTCCCATTATATAGTAATCTTATTAAAGGTTCTTCCTATACTGATTTGCACAGTTGTTCAGTGAAAAAGCTGTTTCTGTGGTCAAGTTTGGGAAGAACCATGAACTATATATATTCCCCTTGGAAGTTGTAATGCGTTGCAATTAGCATCCTGAATAACTACAGTACAATTTGTTTAGCTGTTAGATCCATCTTTCCTAAAATTTTCCTAAGATGTTTTCTGGCCTAAGGGATTCTTGTTTCAACAAGAATTGTGTGGGATGTAGTTTGGGAAACTTTTAAACTAACCCAGAGAAATGTTTGGGATTTCTTTATAACTTTTTTGAGGTATAATTAAAATACAATAAAATGCTCATATTTAAAGTGTACGCTTTGGTCAGTTTTGCTTTATAAATCTGTGAAATCAAGAAAATGAAGATTTCCGTCACCTTTGCTATAATTCATTTCTTCTTCTGGGTCCTCTTTCCCAGGCAGGTACTGAAACTGATTGCTTTCACTGTAGTGATATTAGTTTGCATTTTTGAGGATTTCAAACCTTTGTTTTGGGGTTTTGATTTAGAATGAAACAGCTGTGATTTCTTAATGATAATACAGATAATTGACAAAATGTTTATGATATATGATATCAGAGTTTTTAGACTAAGGATTTTAAACCCAAATCTTCAAAATTATATGGGAATTACAATAATTTTAAAAAATAATTAAAAACAGCAGTAAATAATTTTCCCTCAAAATTGCATCTGAGAAATGTAATCATCTAGTAAAATCAGAGAACTAATTAACTAGAAGCTTATAAGGAAACAGTTATAGACAGTAACTTTCTTACCCAGCCACCTGTTTCTAAGACTATCATCTTCAAACCCTCCTATAAACCATGTTAAAACAGAAATACTGACCTCAGTTACCCTGTGGGCCTAGTCTTAGAGAAACACACTGGTCATTGCATGTATACTCTTCACCTGATAGGAAAAATTAAGTAGGAAGTAAAAATACTTTTAAAGAATTTACTTGAAGTAGGGAAAGTAAATGAGGTAAAAATACCAGTAAATTTGATACTCCTAATGTAGTCCAGTCAAAAACATCACATAAAAATTTAGTTAATGAGTTTTAAGTATTTCATAGGTTATAGTTGCTTAATAATTACCAATTCTGGAAATGCTCTCCTCTGCTCTACAGTTAGCTGTTGGTCTTCTGTACTAGGATAGAAATACAGCGTAATGAATGATAAGTGTTAATGGTTTTCTAACATACGTGATTTTAATGTCTATGTTTGAACCCAGCCTTTTAAAAATATTCTAGATATGTATAGTATTGTTACAAAAAACTATTTTAAAGATGAAATTCAGTGGTTCAGTAAAAGAAAGTTATTGATTTACTATAGTTATGGCTATTAGAATATTAGAAATTGAAATAAAAATGGTAAAATGAAATTTTTTCAAAATTTTGACAGAGATCTCATAGAAATCTGAAGAAATGCTTGAAATACATGTTAAAGGTGGAAATGTTTTTCATAGGTCAAAACATTGGGTGCTTCACATTGCTGTTGGGAGTGTTAAAATGGTATATAGTTTCTTGGAAATCATAGGCAATACCTCAGAAAGTTAAACATAGAGTTTACCATATGACCCAGTAATTCCATTCTTAGTTATTCACTCTAGAGAATTGAAGACATATGTTCACACAAAATTTTGTGCACTTATTCTTTAACAGCATTATTCCTAACAACCAAAAGGTGAATGTCCATTGATAAACAAATTGATAAACAATTTGGATAAACAAAATGCATTATCTCTATACAATGGCTATAAAAAGTTCTGATACATACTACATGGATGAACCTTAAAATCATGCTAAGTCAGTTAAGAAAGACCACCTTAATTATGTAATTTCATTTATATGAAAAATCTATAATAGGCAAATCTGTAGAAACAGAAAAGTGAGTGGTTGCTGGGGCTGGAGGAGATGGAATGGGGAGTGACTGTTAATAGGTACATACAGAGTTTCTGTTGAGGGTCTTGAAAATGTTCTGGATAGTGGTGTTTGGTTGCATAACTTTGTGCATGTACAAAAAATCACTGAATCATACACTTTAAAAAGGTACATCAAAAAGAGGAGGTGGATATCAAGGTAGAATTCACAGAGCTAACAAGGAGAAGGAAAAAAACCATTTATGAGGAATTTACTTTCTAATGGAAAATTAATTTAAAGGGTGTCTGGTTAGAAACTAAAAGAAAAAGATTAATATGAGAGGATACGTTCTTGGAACTCACTTTAAAGTCTCTATTAAGGCTTTCTCCTTTGTATGAAACAAAACCAGCTAGCGTTCTGTGATGTTCCGTCAGGACGTGTAAGAGAGTTAGAAAAGCAAGACACAAATAGAATAAACCAGTATACCTATGTCTCAGTTTTCACTGAGAAACGCATTGGTGGCATTTGTCTCTCATGCTGGACAGAGAAGGGTAGGAGACCACATTATGCTCACTGCAGAGGTGGGCCTGGCAAGCAGGCTCTGCACTCGCTCCCTGGCCACATGTGGCACTGTGGCTATTACGATCCTGCCCACTCCAGACACAGCCTCAGAATCTTCTGGAATTAAGAGCCCACTTAAAGTTAAGCCTATAAGTCACATTTATTCTGTAAAAATGTTTTCATTCAGCATATAAATATGGAATTTTAGAGGATTTGATTAAAATGGTATCTCTAATAAAGCATTATATTAGAGCAAGTTACTCACACATTTTTTTGTACAAAAGGGCCTTTTCCTTAAATATTGCATAAAAGTTTAGCATTTAAAGCAAGGGAATGCAGAGCTGTGTGTTGAAGTACAAAATGAGGGTGGGGGTAGGTGCAAGCAGAAGCCAGGTAGCTTAGTGTTAGCCACTCAGTCATGTCTGACTCTTTGTGACCCCATGCCTATAGTCCACTAGGTTCCTCTGGTCAGTGAAATTCTCCATGCAAGAATACTGGAGTCGGTGGCCATTCGCTCCATGAGGGAATCTTCTCACCTCACCCAGGATCAAACCTGGGTCCTGCCACATTGCGGGCAGATTCTACCACATGAGCCACCAGGGGAGCTTCAGCACTCCCTTTCTCTCACCCTGCCCCCAACCCCCTTTTGAAACACTTTCTCTCAACCCAGTTTTGAGGAAATTGTCGGAGTAAAAGAGCTTGATCAGGTGGAAATAGTACTTTCCTAGGAGTTAGAAGCCCTGACTTTTAACTTGTCTTTTCTCTGTTTAACTGGGTGGAATATGAAAAAGTCACTCAAATCAACCATCTTTTGTAATATTCTTCAGTGAAAGAGGTGGTTTAAAGTAGAGACTTCTGAGGACTGAAGCTATTCCTATTTAATATTTTGATTTAGAGAATTTAATTAGTAAAAAAACTTTATTAATATCAACAGTAAGAAGAAAGAACCAGTAAGTGACCATTTTAGTAAAATATCTAGTTCAAGCATTTGGGTTCATTTTTATTGCAAGTCACTGGGGTCAGAACCAAGACCTATCCAGGACCCTCATAAATCATAACAAAGAATCTTTTCAGATGCTACATGCCATGAAATATGCCTGTAGCCAGCCTTTGCATCTCAGGAGCTCTTTGCAACTTGACTTTTGCAATTTAAACAGCTTGGTTGTGTTCCACCAGTCTCTTGGATGCCATAACAAGTAGGAATGTAGCCCCCATTCAGCAGGCTGTGAGGTTTTCTGTAACCCTGATTATCTGGAGATCTGTAAATTTTATGATGAAATTTTGTGAAAGTAAAATGTTAGTCTCTCAGTCGTGTGTGACTCTTTGTGACCCCGTGGACTATAACACACCAGGCTCCTCTGTCCATGGGGATTCTCCAGGCAAGAAGACTAGAGCGGGTTGCCATTTTGTTCTTCAGGGGATCTTCCCAACCCAGGGATCAAACCTGGGTCTCCTGAATTGCAGGCAGATTCTTTACCATCGGAGCCACCTTATTAGACATAAGGGAAATACAAATTAAAACCAAAATGAGATATCACTTCACATCACTGGAATAGCGGTGATTAAAAGCTCTGGCAAATAACATGTTAGGTGTGGAGCAACTGGAGCTCTCATATTTTATTGATGTGAGTGTACTGTTGTAAATGCACTATTTAGCAGTGTCTGTCTCTACCCTATCACCTAGCAATTCTACTCTTATTTACCCCAAAGAAATGAAAATATGTATTCACAAAAGAACTTGTATAAGAATGTATATAACAGCTTAATCATAATAGTCAAAGTTAGAAACAACTCAAATTTTTATCAAATGGATAAAGAAATTGTGGTGTATTCATACAGTGGAACACTACTCAACAATAAGAATGAACAAACTACTGATATAACATGAATGTATCTAGACATAAAAAGTACCTTAAGAATTCATTTTATATAAAGTTCAAGAACAGGCAAAACTAAGCTAATAATGCTAGAAATCAGGAAGTGGTTGCCTCCAATAGAAGGGCTCTGAAATGGATAATGGGATCTTCTAGATTGAAGGATATGTTTTATATCTTGCTTTAAGTGTTGTTTACATAGGTTTTTATAGTTAGCAATACTCATTGTAATGAACACATAAGATGTATACATTTTATTATATGTAAATTGTGAAAGTGAAAGTCACTCAGTCGTGTCCGACTGCTTTGTGACCGCATGGACTAAACAGTCCATGGAATTCTCCAGGCCAGAATACTGGAGTGGTTAGCCTTTACCTTCTCCAGGGGATCTTCCCAACCCAGGATCGAACCAAGGTCTCCCGCATTGCAGGTGGATTCTTTACCAGCTGAGCTATCAGAGAAGCCTGATGTAAATTGTACCTGAATTTAAATGTAAAACGTATATTGTACTTCAATTTAAAAAGTGTTAAGACAGTTGAATAATCCTCAATGTAAAACAGATTCTGAAATTGGTTCTATATCATTCCCTTAAGAAGAAGGGGAGAGGGGAGTCCATATCCCAGTCTGAGGGAGAAACAGTGGGATTGAAGAACTAAGGATGTTCATTGGGAAGAAAAAGCAGGGGTGGGAAAGTAAATATATGTTAGGAATTTTAATTCATTTGTTAATTTGTTGTTTCCTAGAAATCAGTGATGTTTCTGAGTTCTGTTGTCTGTGATACATAAATTATATGTTAGAGGAAATACAGTTCATCTATATTTATCTCACAGGTATTATCTCAAGTTTGGTATGTATTATATTTTCTAGACACCCAGATGTTTTCTGAATATATCTAGAGTTTTAGATTGCAAAATAATTTTTTTGAAATGCTTGTAAACATCTGAAGCTTTTTATTTCCAAATCTTTGTAATATTAGGGAGAAATTTTTTTCCTTTATTTATCCTCTATGAATAAAGCCGTCAAAGTGCCCTTTTAATTTTTTATTTTAGTCTCCTTCAGAGTGTAAGACTACAGTGGTCATTAGTGTGTTTTTAAATTGAAAGTTTACAGTAGAGGTATATAAAAAATGCAGTTTTTCAGACCTAATGAACACTCTTGTTAGTAGCCAGTTGTCTTTGTGAAATCTTCTGAAAATCTCTCTTAGCCATATTCCATGAACAGGCTGCAACCCAAACTGAAAGTGATTTCTCTGCAAACTGTGTTTCCCCACATACAAAGTATAACTATTTAAAGATCTGTTCTTTTAAATCATGTTGTCTATGATGACATTGTTAAAATTTGAAAGCATGAACTATATGTGCATGGCTAATAAGGAATTGGCCACCTCATGTGAAGAGTTGACTCATTGGAAAAGACCCTGATGCTGGGAGGGATTAGGGGCAGGAGGAGAAGGGGACGACAGAGGATGAGATGGCTGGATGGCATCACCGACTCGATGGGCATGGGTTTGGGTAGACTCTGGGAGCTGGTGATGGACAGGGAGGCCTGGTGTGCTGCGATTCATGGGGTTGCAAAGAGTCGGACACGACTGAGTGACCAAACTGAACTGAACTGAATAAGGAATTGATTGTATTTGTGTGATAATCTTTAGAATGAGAGAAGAGAATCAGAACTTTTTAAAAAACAATCAGAATTATCAGAAACACTAAGGTTTCTATTTATACTCAATATTGTAACGCTTCAGGCAAAGAGGATCCTTTAAAAGAAGAAAAAAAATTTCTATAATACCTGGATTTATGCTAGTTTATTCTATAATACCTAGATATTAGGAAAGCAAATGGTATCAAAGTAATTCCTTATCCAGTTTCAAAATAGTGAAAATATTTTTAACTGGATGCTTGGTATTTGTCTTTTTTAAATTTTTTCTTATTTTATTTTTTTTCATTTATTTTTATTAGTTGGAGGCTAAACTTTACAATATTGTAGTGGTTTTTGCCATACATTGACATGTAGCAAACTGCTTTCATTGATCTTATGGTACCATTAAAAGTTTATAAAAATTATTCTAACTAGAGTTTTTACAGTGTTAGAAAATAAACTTATATTTAACTGATTTTTATTTTTTCCATTTTTTTTCTTAACTAGGTTCTTTCTGATGTTTCTTGAGCTTATTCCCCTGCAGTTGATCTCATTCCTGTTGGCTTACTATTAAGTTCCATGACAATACTAGGTTAATGTTCATTTTTAGGCCTCATTTATAGTACCAGGAAAATGTAGAAAAAACTTGACCTATGTATTAGATGACCTAATTTCTTCCATCCCTAGAAGTACCATACCTTTTATAAATCATTTTATAGTCATTTTCACACTCTTTGACTTACTCTACACTGAAGAACATAGTTGAGTTTTTGGAAAGTACAGGATTTACAGATTTGGTCTTTAATGGTCACACACATCTCTAAACATTATAATTAATGAAGCAGGAAATCACAGCTACATAAGATGAATGTTTATTTTGGAACAGCAATATTTCAAATACTGGTTTTCAAAAAATAATTTGGTTTAATTTTTGGATTTCTCAATACTGTAAGTTGATAATGGTTTCTTGATTATTTTATGAAGATGATTCATTTTACTGTTTGATGGTACTGGTAGGATTCTGATACTAAGTTGGTTTGTTGAGTTGTATAATTGTTTATATTAATATTTAAGTGATGAAATATTAGATAATTTTTGCAATCCAGCGGTAAATGTTTCTGCTGGTTTGATACCTAACACAATTTTAAAAAAGAAGCAAATAATGAATTCAGTGTTTCATATCTTTTCTTCATGGATGACCGACCCGTTAGTGTCAGTATCAGATTTAAAAGGAGCTTCATTGTGAATAGAGTAAGAGAAATCAGAGGTTCTCTTTTTCATTGATCATAAAGACACAAAACAATTAATAGATATCCAAGAATGCATTCTAGTAAGATCTCTGAAGCATTGTGTCAGTGAAAGTTTACGTAATACTGACTGATGAAACTGTCAGGATTTGCAATGCAGTGAATGCTGAAATAGTCTTTACCAGCAATATAAGATTATCAGGATTTTGAAAGTTTCAGAACATTATGTTAAACTGTGATTATAGTTATAATGCTTTGTCTCTTTGAGTTAAATTTGTAACCATTAAGATTTGCAGCATAATTGTTATGTATTTGTTTACAGACTACAGTTTCCGTCGCAGCTCGATAAATAGTCTTTCCCCTGTTAGTGCTACCCTCTCTTCTGGGACTCCCAGCGTGCTTCCTTATACTTCAAGGCCTTACTCTTATCCAAGCTATTCCTTGTCACCAACGATACCTCTTGCTAATGCCAGCCATGTTGGACAGCGACTATATATCTCCAATCAGGCCTCATTCTTCTGAAGAAAATACTGTAAACAGGAGTATGAAGTTTCTTTGTAAAGCATGCACATTAAAATACTGTTTTATTTTAGAATCGGGTTTGTACATTTGGTTTTAAAATGAAAATTATATATTCAACATAGTAAACATCAGTCATAGTAAACATCAATAACCTACAGTTGTAAAACTTGTAAAAATGCTATGGTTAAAAAGTTACTCAGTGATTTCTCTTGATAAAGGTATAACAAACTACTCTTCGTTTTAAACTTTTGGGATTTTAAATAACTTCTGATTCTTGAGTGGTCAATAGAACCTGGAAGTTTACATTAAATTTTTTCATTGTAACTTTACTAAATAGAGTTTCACACGTATTAAAGCACTTGCAGACAATGGTTACACTAGATTTGATTACCAAGGATCACTATGTGTATCAGAGATTAGAACAATTATATAACCAGAAGCATCTATTATGTAAAAAGAAATGAAGGGCAAAAAGATTAAGATGCAAATTTTATGCAGTATGAAAGAAAAAGCAGTCTACCATTGTGGTCCTTGAAAATAACTATAAATATTTTAGTTAATAATTATTTGTTGTAGAAATAAATTATAACTTTGCTGTTAATGTATTCAAGGTTTTTATAGTTATACTTCTGTTTTTTTGATATTCAATGTATAGTTGAGTAAGAAGTGTTACAGTTTTTTAACGTTGAAATCATGTGTTGTTTAATTTTTGTACTTGAATTCAAATTCTTTGACATTAAATATACAGTGTTTCTAATATGTGTGTGTCTCACTTGTTTATTAAGTATGTGGAAAAAGTTTAGTTCTCGTGATTGTCTTGACCTGACCTCCTAGAAGCCAGTTTCCCTGCTTGGTATGCATAGGCTCACTGTCTTCACTGGGATCAAAGCAAAGGGTTATGCAGGCAGAAAATACTAACAAAGTCTTTCTTAGGGGCTGGTAGAAATATTTTGTTGATTAACCCAGTGATGTTTTCCCCTCTTTCTTATGAATAATTAACAAACTCAGGTCATTTGGGCTGTTTAATAGTTTAGTAGCATACATCTGTAATCAGTTTCTAATGATGGTTTCCATAGGAGGCAAAAATCTTTGCACTGTTTAGATCCCAGATAGTAGCTTTGGTAATCATCTCATTGTATGGAACATAGGGTTTTGATAAGTAGAATATTAAATAGCTGCGTATGTCTTCTACTGAAGTTTTTCTTTAGCAGAAGTTATTGGAGATAATAAATTTGCCTTGTTTTCATCCTCTAAAGAAGGTTCATTCCATCAGACCATACTTAATACTTTCTCTAGGTTGTTGCCTTAGATTTTCTAATTTAAATGAGCATAGACATTATCCTTAAGTAGTGTTAATTTTTTTCTGACATCTGATTTTACAATTTAACTTCTGTGATTCACAGCTTCAAAATCACTCCTTCAGCAAACATACAGTGAGCATTTTGTCAGCTGCTATGGAAATGCCCTTGAGATACAAAGGTGACTCTGATTCAAACCAGAAGATAGACAAATTAGTTCAGTTTTTCATAGAAATGTTTGGAATGGCCCAAATATAATTATAAGTTCCCACATAACTTTTTCACTTAAAATATTATACAGTTGACCCTTGAACAGTAAAATGCGTGTGTTTACTTATATGTGAATTTTTTCCAATAAATATGTACTGCTATAGTACATCATCTGTGGTTGGCTGAATCTGCCAGTATGGAACCATGGATACTGGAACATGGATACTACTAACCCCCTGTGTTCTTGAAGGATCAACTGTACATCACAATTCAGAGTTTACCAATCACACAGTGCATTTGGAGATCCATAGTTATATGGTGGGAAAACGTACAAACTTTGGCCTTTGATTACCAGTTCTGCCATAGCTGCCATACCCGTATGGCAGGTATGTACAAGCCTCAGGTTTGATTACCAGTTCTGCCACAGCCAAGTAATGACTCTGAGCTTGTACATGATTTTTAATCTCTCGAAGCTATAATTTCAAATCTGTATAATCTTGATAAGTTGACAACGTTAAAGGTAAAGCACTTCCAAGGAGAAAGCACTCAAGCAGGAGCCTGTATTGTTTAGGTGTAATTATATAATATATAGTAGTCATTTAATGTACTGGTTTCTCCTTCTCTCTGTTCCCTTTAACCAGAAACATATAAATCATGCATTCTTACCAAGCACTGTCTCTGTGATGTAATGTTTGGGCTTGTAGTGATTGATGTAATGGTCAATTTTGTCCATACTGCATATGAAATTTCACTTGTGAACGCAGCTACTGATTACTTGCTGCTTTGATTCTTATAGTACAGGCTCTATAATAAGCTATTAACCACAAGCCATTATTAATTGGAAACTTTCTTAGCTATGTCATGCAGCTCATTGGACAGGGAAACACTTCTAAAGACAGCTATTTATCAAATTCTTTGTGCAACTTTGTGCAAGGAGCTATGGCTGAAATATGAAGTACTAAGTAGCTATGATCCTTGGTTTGCATAAAAACCCTGGTAAGAAGAAAGATTGGAAAAGTTATGCAGAGTAACCTTACCTCTCTTCTCTGGTTTTCCTTTTACAATATTAGAGTGGGGAAGTTTTCAGTAGCTATGACTCACAATCTAAAGGCCATTATAGAAGAAGGTGAAAGTCCAATTTAAAAAGGAAAGCCTGTGTGGCAAGAAAATGCCAAAATATGTCAAAAGACAAATGATAAAACTTGAAAAGTAATTGTGAATTGATTCACAAAGTGCTAATCTCTAATATTTATAAATATCAGTGAAAAGAACTTCCTTCCACTCAAGAGGAAAATGGGCAAAATGTATGAAGACAGAAGATTGTTGATCCTGAAACATATGAGAAAGTGCTTTTCCTCATAAGAAAAAAATGCAATCTGAAAAGTTAGATTTATAGGAATTCAAAAGGTTGATAAACCTTTGGAAGCATTGAATAAAATGAGCATTCTCATACATTGCAGGTGAGATTATAAGTTAGTGTAATTCATGTAGAGAGCAATTATTTAGCTATCATCCAAAATTACAAATACTTAACTCTTTTGATCTAGAAGTCCTATTTCTGGAATATACTTGCACATGTGTGTGAAATAGTATGTGTAAAACTATTCATTGAAACATTTTGTAACTGAAATACCCATCACTAGGGAAAGTTGCTCAGTCCTGTCCGACTCTTTGTGACCCCATGGACTCTATAGTCCATGGAATTCTTCAGGCCAGAATACTGGAGTGCATAGCTTTTCCCTTCTCCAGGGGATCTTCCCAACCCATAGGTTGAACCCAGGTCTCCCACATTGCAGGTGGATCTTTACCAGCTGAGTCACTAGGAAAGCCCAAGAATACTTGAGTGGGTAGCCTATCCCTTCTCTAGCAAATCTTCCCGGCCCGGGAACTGAACCGGGGTCTCCTGCACTGCAGGCGGATTCTTTACCGACTGAGTTAACGAAGCCGTCATTAGGGAACTGATTAAATAATACCTTTATTGGTGCATAGTATGAGTTGGACTATAAAGAGGGCTGAGTGTGGAAGAATTGATGCTTTTGAACTGTGGTGTTGGAGAAGACTCTTGAGAGTCCCTTGGACTGCAAGGAGATCCAACCAGTCCATCCTAAGGGAAGTCGGTCCTGGGTGTTCATTGGAAGGACTGATGTTGAAGCTGAAACTGCATATTTTGGCTACCTGATGTGAAGAGCTGACTCATTTGAAAAGACACTGATGTTGGGAAAGATTGAAGGCAGGAGAAGAAAGGGACAACAGAAGATGAGATGGTTAGATGGCATCACTGACTCGATGGACATGAGTTTGGGTAAACTCCAAGAGTTGGTGATGGACAGGGAGGCCTGGTATGCTGCAGTTCATGGGGTTGCAAAGAGTCGGACATGACTGAGTGAGTGAACTGAACTGAACTGAAAAGTTATACAAAATAATATTTATTCCTAATATAGAAGGCAATGTGAAGAAGTAAGGTTTAGAAATACTGTGTATAAGATACTATGATGTACTTTGGGTAAAGAGGGAGAAAACATTTGTATGTGTTTATATTAGACTGTGAAAGGATTACAAAATAAATGATTATGAGGAAAGCATAGTTCCCTTCACGCCAGATACAGTACAATGATAAATTGGGTCTATCTGTCTCTTCTATATTTTATCTAAATTTCTTTTAAGTAAAAAGATATATTACTTCTAAGAAACAAAATGAAGATCTTTAGTGAACCATAATCCAAACAAACACGTTAGGAAAAACTGCACTGGTGTATTTACTCTGTGATCAGAAGTTAATGGGTCTTGAATAGGGAACTCAGGCAAAATAAACAGCATGGTAAAAGCAGCAATGTAATCAGTTATGCACTTCACCAATTTTGACTCAGTGGGTCCAGTGTACTTGAAATGTGTCTATCTCTGATAGGGAAAACAGTGAAAAAAGACCTCCAAGATTTGAAACAAAGTTGCATTTTCTTAGGCAAATAAGTCTCTTCCTGAAAAACAGCTCTTAGCTTGTGATTAGGTTTAATAGAGATTCAGTTCAGTTCAGTTCAGTTCAGTTCAGTTGCTCAGTAGTGTCTGACTCTTTGCTACCCCATGAACATGGAGCATGTCAGGCCTGCCTGTCCATCACCAACTCCTGGAGTCCACCCAAACCCATATCCATTGAGTCAGTGATGCCATCCAACCATCTCATCCTCTGTCGTCCCCTTCTCCTCCTGCCCTCAATCTTTCCCGGCATCAGGGTCTTTTCAAATGAGTCAGCTCTTCGCATGAGGTGGCCAAAGTATTGGAGTTTCAGCTTCAGCAGCAGTCCTTCCAATGAACACCCAGGACTGATCTCCTTTAGGATGGACTGGTTGGATCTCCTTGCAGTCCAAGGGACTCTCAAGAGTCTTCTCCAACACCACAGTTCAAAAGCATCAATTCTTCTGTGCTCAGCTTTCTTTATAGTCCAACTCTCACATCCATACATGACCACTGGAAAAACCATAGTCTTGAGTAGACAGACCTTTGTTGACAAAGTAATGTCTCTGCTTTTTAATATGCTGTCTAGGTTGGTCATAACTTTCCTTCCAAAGAGTAAATTTTAATTTCATGGCTGCAATCACCATCCACAGTGATTTTGGAGCCCAGAAAAATAAAGTCATCCACTATTTCCCATCTATTTGCAATGAAGTGATGGGATGGGATGCCATGATCTTAGTTTTCGAATGCTGAGTTTTAAGCCAACTTTTTTACTCTCCTCTTTCACCTTCTTCAAGAGGCTTTTTAGTTCCTCTTCACTTTCTGCCATAACGGTGGTGTCATCTGCATATCTGAGGTTATTGATATTTCTCCCAGCAATCTTGATTCCAGTTTGTGCTTCCTCCAGCCCAGCATTTCTCATGATGTACTCTGCATAGAAGTTAAATAAGCAGGGTGACAGTATACAGCCTTGATGTACTCCTTTTCCTATTTGAAACCAATCTGTTGTTCCACGTCCAGTTCTAACTGTTGCTTCCTGACCTGCGTACAGGTTTCTCAGGAGGCAGGTCAGGTGGCCTGCTCAGGATTTCCCACAGTTCGTTGTGATGTACACTGTCACAGGCTTTGATAGAGACTGACCCTCATGAATTGGGTGTTGCTTTGTCACCAGGTGTGTGCCCGGCAGCCCTGCTCTCAGCTGGAAGTGACATGTCATAGTCTAAAGGACTGTTGTTGCTATACTCCCATCCTTTGCTCAGTCTCCTGTGTTATGGGGTTGACTAAAGTCAGTTGACTAAGGGGAAAAAAAATTGGAATCTGGTGTCCTAAAGATAGTGGAATGCACCAAAACCCGGAGCTCTTTTACACATTTTCTGGAAACTATATGGAATAATCTAAAGCAAGGCCATGGATGATCCATACCTTTAGCACAACTAGAGAACACTACAATGTGCAAACTACCTGTAAGTAAAAATAAATACGGATGACAAATGCAGAAGAGTTTTCATTATTATTGAGATGTATTTCACATATAACACTATACTATTTTCAGGTATATAACAGTGATTCAGTATTTGTATATATAAATAAATCTTAACACCCATCACCACACATAAGTAGACATTTTTTTTTCTGATTACAATGAGAACTTTTAAGATCTATTTTTTAGTGATTTTCAAATGTACAGTATTACTATAGCCACCATGCTTTACATTATATCCCATTACTAATTTCTTTTATAGCTAGAAGTTTGTATTTTTTTACCCCCTTTACCTATTTTGCCAACTCCCAGACCCTTGAATCTGAACTCTGTACCTGTGAGTTCAGTTTTGTTTTTTTTTTTTGTTGCTTTTAGATCCGCATATGAGATCATACAGTATTCGTCTCTCTCTGTGTAACTTACTCCACTTTGGCATAATGCCTTCGAATTCCATCCGTGGTGTTGCAAATGGCAAAGTTTCCTTCTTTATGGCTGAATAATTTTCCATCATATATACATACACATTTTCTTATTGATTCATCCATCATTGTATACTTAGTATATTTTCCTGTCCTGGCTTTTGAGCTAATGCTACAGTGAACATGGGGTGCAGATATCTTTTTCAGATAGTCAGATATCTTTTTCAGATATCTTTTTCAAATAGTCATTTTTTTTTCTTTCAGATAAATATCCAGAAGAATTGCTGCATCATGTGGTAGTTATTATATTTTGAACTTTTTGAGAAACACTCATACTATTTTGCATAGTGACTGCATCAATCTACACTCCCACCAACACTGCACAAATGTGTCCTTTTCTCCACATCCTTACCAATACTTATTTCTTGTCTTTTTGATGATAACCACTTTTAACAGGATTGAGGTGATACTTCATTGTGGTTTTGATTTGGTCTTCCCTGATGATTTGCTATGTTGAACATCTTTTCATGTGCTTATTGACCTTATGTATGTGTTCTTTAGGAAAAATGAGTATTTTTCCCATTTATAATTGGAATTTTTCCAATTGAGTTATGTGAATTCTTTATTGGATACTAACCCCTTATCATATATATGATCTGCAAATATTTTCTCCCATTTTGTAGGTTGCTTTTTCATTTTGTTAATGATTTCCTTTTCTGTGCAGAAACTTTTTAGTTTGATGTAACCCTGCTGTTTGTTTGTGCCTTTTTTGCCTTTGGCTTTGGTGTCAAATATAAAAAATTCATCACCAAGATTGATATCAAGGAGCTTACTACCTATAATTCCTTTTAGGGTTTTAGAGTATCAGACCTTACATTAATGTCTTTAATTCATTTTGATTTAATTTTTGCGTATGGTGTAAGTTGGGTCCAGTTTCCTTCTTTTTCATGTAGCTATTCAGTTCCCCAACAACACTTATTGAAGACTCTGTGTTTTTCCCACTGTATATTCTAGGCTCCTTTGTTGTAAATTGATTGTCCATATATGTGTGTGTTTATTTCTCAGTTCTTTATTCTGCTGCATTAGTCTATATGTCTATTTTATGCCAGTGCCATACTGTTTTGATCATTATGGTTTTGTAATATAGCTTGAAGCCTGAAGCCTCTAGCTTTGTTCTTCCACTGGTTATTTTTTGAGTTTTTGATGCAGACTTTTGTGGAGGACAAAGGATGTGTTAAAGGGTCTAGAAAATGGTAAAAAGGGATCTGGAAGTATAAAGCTTAAGGGTGAGCTAACAGTACACTTAAACTGTGAAAATACTGAAAAAATCCTGGTCTATACAAGCAGTCTCTTCTGGAAGAAGAAAGTCAAAAGGAACTGGGACATGTCCTTTGAATTGTGAATGGTAAAAGGGGAAAAAAATTCAAGAGGTGAAATTCAGGATCCTATAAGACAAATAACCATAGAAGAAAAGGGAGCACACAATTGTCACCCACAAAAAATCCATTAAAGAAATTGTACTTTACTACACTGAGAGCAGAGAGCATTCTTAAACCTGGAATCTTATAAATCATTCAAAATTGCCAAGCTTGTCTGTGAAGTAAATAGATCAAAGCAGTTTACTTCTTCATAAAGCCACCATAAAAAGAAGACAGAAATGAGTATACAACTCAGCTGATGAAAATTTCCTGAAAAATAAAAACAAATACTAAGTAGCAGAAAATAATTACACAATATATTAAACTGAAAAATCCTCAAACATTTGGCAGTATGAGAAAAACAAAAGCCACTTTAGGCACTCATAGAATATCCTCCTGAGGCTTCCTAAGGAATCTACTAGAGGATATGACTAGGGAAACTTTAGGAAAAGAAATGATTGTGAGCATTTCATTAATTGAACCAAATCAAACCAATACTAAAAGGTGGGGCTAAGGGTGGGAATACAATACACAAGTGTTGTAACAAAGTAGAAATGATGCAACTGAAAATAAGAGAAGGGAGAGGAAGGTGAAGTAAACTCTTTTTTGTAAATGGCCACTAGCACTCAGAGAATTCCCATAATGACTGACAAATCAGACTGTAAAATGTCAAGAAAACAGACTAAAAGCTTTATAAAAAAATGCATGTAAAAAGGCTACCACCAAGGGATTGGCCATGATAGCAGGGTGGAAAAACCCTGAGCTCAGCTCCCTTCACAAGCACACCAAAATCACAACTATTTTTCTAATTAATTTATTTTAATCAGAGGCTAATTATAACATTGTGGTGGTTTTTGCCATATATTGACATGAATCAACCATGGGTGTACCCAAACCCCCCACACACCTGCCTCCCTATCCCATCCCTTTGGATTATCTCAGTGCACTGGCTTTGAGTGCCCTGTTCCCTGCATCGAACTTGGACTGGAGATCTATTTCACATAGGGTAATATACATGTTTCAATGCTATTCTCTCAAATCAGGACACCCTCGCCTTCTTCCACAGAGTCCAAAAGTCTGTTCTTTACATCTGTGTCTCTTTTGCTGTCTTGCATGTAGGGTTGCTGTTACCATCTTTCTGAATTCCATATATATGCATTAATATACTGTATTGCTGTTTTTCTTTCTGACATACTTCACTCTGCATAATGGGCTCCAGTTTCATCCACCTCATTAGGACTGACTCAAATGTGTCCTTTTTTATAGCTGAGTAATATTCCATTGTGTATATGCAAAATCACAACTCTTTGCAGGACAATCATAGATGAAAAAGACTGGAACCTAACAGAAACGATCTACAACTAAAGACATAAAGAAGGAACCAAAATGAGACCTGTAGGCAGGGCAGACTCAATATAGTCAAATCTCATAACCCTGGGTGGGTCACCCACAAACTGGAAAACAAATATATTGCAGAGATTCTCCTACAGAAGTGAGAGTTCTATATCCCACATTGGGCTTTCCAGTCTGGGGATCCTGCACAGAGATGAGTCCTCATACATTTGGCTTTGAAGACCAGTGGGGCTTAATTTCAGGAATCTCAGAGGATTGGAGGAAAACAGACTTCATTCATAAAAGACACACCTAAAATCTCACATGCTCTAGGACCCAGGTCAAAAGCAGAAATTTGGTAGGAAACTGGGCTAGACCTACTTGCTAGTCTTGGAGAATCTCTAAGAGAGGCAAGGGGTGACTGTGGCACCCCAAGGATATAGAAACGGTCAGCAGCCATTCATGGGAGTTACTTCTGCTGTGTGGACAGTGGTGTGGCTGGGTGCCATTGCAGAATCTTCCCTTTAGCTCATTAACTCCAAGACTTGGCCCTGCCCTATAGCCTGTCGGTAGTAGTGCTGGGATGCTTCAGTTCAGCTCAGTGCAGTTTCTCAGTCATGTCCAACTCATTGCGACCCCATGGACTGCAGCATGCCAGGCTTCCCTGTCCATCACCAACTCCTGGAGCTTGCTCAAGCTCATGTCTATTGAGTCGGTGATGCAATCGAACCGTCTCATCTTCTGTCATCCCCTTCTCCTCCAGCCTTCAGTCTTTCCCAGCATCAGGGTCTTTTCCAATGAGTCATTTCTTCACATCAGGTGGCCAAAGTATTGGAGCTTCAGCTTCAGCATCAGCTGTTCCAATGAATATTCAGGACTGATTTCCTTTAGGATTGACTGGTTTGATTGTCTTGCAGTCCAAGGGACTTTCAAGAGTCTTCTCCAATACCACAGTTAAAAAGTATCAGTTCTTTGGCACTCAGCTTTCATTATGGTCAACTCTCACATCCATACATGACTACTGGAAAAACTGTAGGTTTGACTAGATGGGCCTTTGTTGGCAAAGTAATGTCTCTGCTGTTTAATATGCTGTCTAGTTTTGCCATAGCTTTTTTTCCCAAGAAGCAAGCATCTTTTAATTTCATAGCTACAGTCAACATCCTCAGTGATTTTGGAGCCCAAGAAAATAAAGTCTGTCACTGTTTCCATTGTTTCCCCATCTATTTGCCATGAAGTGATGTGACTGGATGCCATGATGTTTGTTTTTTGAATACTGAGTTTTATGCCAGCTATTTCAGTCTCCTATTTCACTTTATTCATGAGGCAAGAGCAAGTTCCTCTTCGCTTTCTGCCACAAGGGTGGTGTTATCTGCATATCTGAGTTTACTGATATTTCTCCCAGAAATCTTGATTATAGCTTGTGCTTCATCCAGTCCAGCATTTCATGTGATGTACTCTGCATATAAGTTAAATAAGAAAAGTGACTATATACAGCCTTGACATACTCCTTTCCCAATTTGGAACCAGTCTGTTGTTCCATGTCCAGTTCTAACTGTTGCTTCTTGGCCTGCATACAGATTTCTCAGGAGGTAGGTAAGGTGATTTGGTATTTCCATGTCTAAGACTTTTCCACAATTGGTTGTGACCCACACAGTCAAAGATTTTATCATAGTCAGTGAAAGAATAGTAGATGTTTTTCGCTTGTTTTTTCTATGATCCAATAGATGTTGGCAATCCGATCTCTGGTTTCTCTGCCTTTTCTAAATCCATCTTGAAGATCTGGAAGTTATTGACTCACATATTGTTGAAGCCTGGCTTGGAGAATTTTGAGCATTACTTTGTTAGCGTGTAGATGAGTACAATTGTATGGTAGTTTGTACATTCTTTGGCATTGCCTTTCTTTGGGATTGGAATGAAAAACTGACATTTTCCAGCACTGTGGCCACTGCTGAGTTTTCCAAATTTGCTGGCATATTGAGTACAGCACTTTCACAGCATCATCTTTTAGGATTTGAAATAGCTCAACTGGAATTCCATCACATCCACTAGCTTTGTTCGTAGTGATGCTTCCTAAGGCCCACTTGATTTCACACTCCAGGATGTCAGGCTTTAGGTGAGTGATCAAACCTTTGTGGTTATCCAGGTCATTAATATCTTTTTTATATTGTTTTTCTGTGTTTTCTTGCCACCTCTTCGTAATATCTTCTGCTTCTGTTAGGTCCATACCATTTCTGTCCTTTATAAAGTGCCCATCTTTGCTTGAAATATTCCCTTGGTATCTTTAATTTTCTTAAGAAATCTCTACCCTTTCCCATTCCATTGTTTTCCTCTATTTCATTGCAGTGATCACTTAGGAAGACTTTATCTCTCCTTGCTATTCTTTGGAATTCTGCATTCAGATGTATATATCTTTCCTTCTCTCCTTTGCATTTTGCTTCTCTTCTTTTCCCAGCTCTTTATAAGATCTTCTCAGACAACCATTTTGCCTTTCTTCTTCTAAGGGATGGTTTTGATAACCCCCTCTGTACAATGTTATGAACTTGAGAAATGCCTCAGGCCAAGAAGCTAACTGGGTTAGTTAGTTAATAAATCCCCACCCATTTATCCACAGGCTGTCTTAAGACCACTGGAGCCCACAGCCACTATGGGACATGGTCCTACCAATGAGAGAGCCCAGGACATAGCTCCATCCATCAGGCTACAGACGACAGATGCAAGGAGACCAAAATCCCACAGTGTATGTACCCAGTGTGCTGCAGCAGGGTAGACCCTGCCCTGGGGTCAACTGGGGCCTGGCCATGCCCAATAGCAGGCCAACCCAAGCTTCAGGATACCCTGGACCCTGGACCCAACTGTGTCAGGAATGTCCCCGTAACCAACCAGTGATCCAAAACCAGCTGTAGGATTCCTATGCTCTGCATCCAGGCTCCATGACCCCGTTCTGCCTGCCAGTAGTCCAGCATTAGTCACAGGGTCCACTGAGTTTTGCATCTGCAACCTTGTGACCTGGCCCTGCCAGCCAGCACCTGGCAGCTTCTGCACAAAGCAGGACCTGGCAGTCAAGCAGACCAGGGGCAAGAAAGTCTCCAAGATTGTCCACACAATCAGACCAACACAACAGAAGGACATGCACAGCCCTCATGGGGAAGCTTCTCAAGCATATAGTTTGGGTGACAAGAGGGAAGTATGCTGCTTGGATGCACAGGACATCTTGTATAGAAGACCACTTCTCTAAGGTTGGGAAACATAACTAACCTACCAGATACATAAAAATACAAACAGAAACTTAGGCAAAATGAAGCAACAGAGGAACATGTTCCAGAAGAAGAACCAAGTGATGATAGGCAGTCTATCTGAGTAGAGCTCAGAGTAGTGATCATAAAGATGGTCAAAAGGACTTGTGAAAGAATGGATGCACAGAGCAGGAAGTTAGTACTTTATAACAAAGAATTAGAAACTATAAAGAATAATCAAATAGAGAAGAAGAATACAACTAATGAAAAATACACAAGATGGCATCAACAGTAGAGTATAGATCTTTATAGAGGAATGGAACAGCGAACTGGAAGACTGGGCAGTGAAAATCACTGATGCTGAATGGAAAAAGAATGAAAAGAAATGAAAACAGCTTAAGATACCTCTGGGACATCAAGTTCACTAATATTTGTATTTTAGAGGGCCTGGGAGAAGAGAGAGGGAAAGGGCCTGAGGAAACATTTGAAGACAAAATAGGTGAAAACTTTCCTTACCTGGGAAGGAAATAGTCATCCAAGTCCAGGAAGTGTAGAGTCCCATACTGGAATAGCCCAAAGAATACACCAGGGCACACTGTAGTCAAAATGACAAAAGTTAAAGAGAGAATATGAAAAGCAGCAAGGGGAAAGCAACAAATAATAATCAAAGGACATCCCATAAGGCTATCAGCTAGCTTTTCATCATAAGTTCTGCAGGCCAAAAGGAGTGCCACAATATATTTAAAGTGATGAAAGAGGAAAGCCTACCAAAAGCCTGAGTAGAAAATACTCTGCTCTACAAGGCTCTCATTCAGATTGCAGAAATCAAAATCTTTACAGACAACCAAAAGCTAAAAGAAGTCAGCACCACCAAATCAGCTTTATAAGAAATATTAAAGGATCTTCTCTAAGAAGAAAAGAAAAGGCCACAACTGGAAACATGAAAATTATACAGGAAAGGCAAGAAATCATCTATACACAAAGCTGGTAGGAAGTTTAAAAGATGAAAGTATGAAATGGTCTACAAGCACAATAAGAAGTTAAAAGATATGCAAAACAATTTGGTGTAAAATATGACATCAACAATAATTGTGAGGAAAGAGTAAAAATTCAGGATTGTTACAATACATTTGAAGTTAAGAGATCAGCAACTTAAAACAATCACATGCATGTGATTGGAACAGAAAAGCTTCATGGTATAACCACAAAGCAAAAATCTCTTACAAATAAGCACACACTAAAAAGAAAAAGAAATCCAAATAAAATGCCAAAGATAGTCATTAAATCACAAGAGAAAAGAATATAAGAACAGAGGAAAAATAGACCTAAGACAACAATCCCCAAACAATGAACAAAATGGTATTCAAGACATTGTTGTTATTTTGTCGCTAAGTAATATCCAACTCTTTTATGACCCCACTCCTCTGTCCATGGGATTTCCCAGGCAAGAATACTGGAGTGGGTGGTCATTTTCTTCTCCAGGGGATCTTTCCAACCCAGGGATCAAACCCACATCTCCTGGATTGGCAGGCCAATTCTCAATTCTGCATTGAGCCACCAGGGAAGGCCATTAAGTACATAAATATCAGTAATTGTCTTAAAATAAGTGCACTAAATGCTCCAACCAAAAGACATAGAATGGCTGAATGGATAAAAACATGAGATCCATATATTTGCTACATGAAGGAGACTTGCTTCATATCTAAAGACATACACAGATTGAAATTGAGGTGATGGATTAAAGTATTCCATGTAAATAGAAACCAAAAGAAAGCTGGAATAACAATACTTATAGCAGACAAAACAGGCTTTAAATTAGAGGCTATTACAAGAGACAAGGGCTTCCCTGGTGGCTCAGAGGTTAAAGCGTCTGCCTGCAATGCGGGAGACCTGGGTTCGATCCCTGGGTTGGGAAGATCCCCTGGAGAAAGAAATAGCAACCCACTCCAGTATTCTTGCCTGGAGAATCCCATGGATGGATAAGCCTGGTGGGCTACAGTCCATGGGGTTGCAAAGAGTCGGACATGACTGAGCGACTTCACTTCACTTCACTTCACAAGAGACAAAGAAGAACACTACATAATGATCAAGGGGTCGATCCAAGAAGATACAATAATTATAAGTATATATACACCCAATACAAGAGCACCAAAATACATAAAGCAAATACTAATAGATATAAAATGATAAATAGAAATTAATACAATAATAGTATGAAACTTTAACACCCCACTTATATCAATGGACAGATCATCCAGAGAGAAAATAAACACTGACCTTCAATGGCACATTAGGTCACATGGACTTAATTGATATTTATAGAGCATTCCACCTGAAAGCAGCAGAATACACATTCTATTCAAGTGCATATGGAACATTTTCCAGGTGAGGTCACACAGTGGGCCACAAAATAAGCCTCAGTCAATTTAAGAAATCTGAACTCGTATCAAGCGTCTTATCTGACCACAACATCACAGTGCTAGAAATTAACTACAAAAAAATGCAAAAAAAACAGAAACACCTGAAGGCTAAAAAATATGTTACTAAACAACCAATGGATAACTGTGGAGACAGAAAAAAACACCTAGAGACAAATGAAAACAAAAACACAATGATCTAAAACCTATGAGATACAGCAAAAGCAGGTCTAACAGGGAAGTTTATAGCAATACAATCTTACCTCAGGAAACAAGAAGAATCACAAATAAACAACCGGACTTTACACATAAAACAATTAGAGGAAGAAGAACAAACAAAGCACAAAGCTAGTAGGAAAAAAAGAAATCATAAAAAATTAGAGCAGAAATAAAAGAGAGACTAAAAAAAAGAAACGATCAATTAAACTAAAGGATGGTTCTTTGAAAAGATAGTATTAATAAAGCTTTAGCCAGATTCATCAAAAAAATGGGGAGAGAGAGGGCCCAATTCAAAAATGAAAAAGAAGTTACAACCACCACCACAAAATAGGAAAGATCATAAGACAACTCCAAACAACTACAGGCCAATAAAATGGACTCCCTCTTAAAAATGGACAGGTTATTAGAAGTTTACATTCTTCCAAAACTGAACTGGGAAGAAATAGAAAATATGAAGAGACCAATTAACATTACTGGAACTGATTAATCTGTGATTTAAAAACCTCCAAAAAACCAAAGTTCAGGGCTAGATACCTTTACAGATGAAATCCCTCAAATACTTATATAAGAATTAACACATATATTTCTGAAACTATTCTGAAGAGAGTGCAGATAAAGGAATCCTTCCAAACCCATTCTGTGAAGCCACCATCACCCTGCTATCAAAACCAGCAAGGATTTCACAAAAAAGAAAAGTATATACAAATTGTCAAATCATATGTTCTAGTTTTGTGAAAAATACCATTGGTAGTTTGAAAGGGATTGCATTGAACTATAGATTACTTTGGGTAGTATCCTCATTTTCATGATACTGATTCTTTGAATCCTGGAACATGTATATTTCTCCATCTATTTGTGTCATCTTTGATGTCTTTCATCAGTGTCTTACAGTTTTCTGTATACAGGTCTTTGCTTCTTTAGGTAGATTCATTCCTAAGTATTTTATTCTTTTTGTTGCAATGGTGAATTGGATTGTTTCTTTAGTTTCTCTTTCTTCTTTAAAAAAATGATTTATTTTAACTGGAAGATAATTGCTTTACAATATTGTGATTTTTTTTTTTTTTGCCATAATCAACATAAATTGGCTACAGGTATACATACCCCCCCCTCACCTTCCTGAAACCCCCTCCCACCTCTCTCCCCACCCTATTCCTCTGGGTTGTCCCAGAGCACTGGCTTTGCGTGACCTGCTTCATGCATCAAGCCTGCTCTGGTCATCTCTTTTAAATATGGTAATGTAAGTGTTTCAATGTTATTCTCTCAAAACATCCCTAACTTCTCCCACTGAGTCCAAAAGTCTGTTCTTTAGGTCTGTGTCTCTTTTGCTGCCTAGCATGTAGGATTGTCAGTATTGTCTTTCTAAATCCCATATATATGTGTTAATATACAGTATTTGTCATTATCTTTCTAACTTTATTCACTCTGTATAATAGGTTCCAGGTTCATCCACCTCATTAGAACTGACTCAAATGCACTCCTTTTCATAGCTGAGTAATATTCCATTGTGTATATGTACCACAACTTTCTTAATTTGTTGATGGACATCTAGGTTGCTTCCATGTTCTAGCTATTGTAAATAGTGCTGCAATGAACTTTAGGGTACGTGTGTCTTTCAATTCTGGTTTCCTCTGGGTATATGCCCAGCAATGGGATTGCTGGGTTGTATGGCAGTTCTATTCCTACTTGTTTAAGGAATTTCCACACTGTTCTCCATAGCGCCTGTATCAGTTTGCATTCCCACTAACAGTGTAAGAGGGTTCCCTTTTCTCCACTCCCACTCCAGCATTTATTGTGTATAGGATTTTTGATGCTGGCCATTCTGACCAGTGTGAGGTGATATCTCACTGTAGATATGATTTGCATTTCTCTGATAATGAGTGATGCTGAGCATCTTTTCATGTGTTTATTAGCTGTCAGTGTGTCTTCTTTGGAGAAATGTCTGTTAAGGTCTTTTGCCCAATTTTTTTTTTTTTTTTGAATTGTTCATTTTTCTGGTATTGAGCTGCATGAGCTGTTTGTATATTTTGGAGATTAACTCTTTGACAGTTTTTTCATTTGCTATTATTTTCTCCCATTCTAAGGGGTGTCTTTTCACTTTACTTATAGTTTTTCTCGTTGTGCAAAAGCTTTTAAGTTTAATTAGATCCCATTTGTTTATTTTCACCTCCCATTATTTACACCCCCCATTACCCTGGGAGGTGAGTCATAGAGGATCTTGCTGTGATTTATGTTGGAGAGTGTTCTGCCTATCTTTTCTTCTAGAATTTTTATATTTTCTGGTTTTACATTTAGGTCTTTAATCCATTTTGAATTTATTTTTGTGTATGGTGTTAGAAAGTGTTAAAATTTCATTCTTTTACATGAAGTTGACCAGTTTCCCCAGAACCAGTTGTTGAAAAGACTGTCTTTTCCCACTGTATTTATTTTTGCCTCCTTTGTTAAACATGAGCTGTCCATAGATGTGTGGATTTATCTCTGGGCTTTCTATTTTGTTCCATTGATCTATATTTCTGTCTTTGTGCCAGTACCATGTGGTCTTGATGACTGTAGCTTTGTAGTATAGTCTGAAGTCATGAAGGTTGATTCCTCCAGTTACATTCTTCTTTCTCAAGATCGCTTCAGCTATTCGGGGTATTTTGTATTTCCATACAAATTGTGAAATTATTTGTTCTAGTTCTGTGAAAAATACCATTGGTAGTTTGATAAGGATTGCATTGAATCTCTAGATTGTTTTAGGTAGTATACTCATTTTCAGTATATTGATTCTTCTAATCCAAGAATAGTATATTTCTCCATCTATTTGTGTCATCTTTGAGGTCTTTCATCAGTGTTTTACAGTTTTCTGAATACTGGTCTTTTGTTTCTTTAGATGAATTTATTCCTAAGTATTTTATTTTTTTAGTTGCAATGGTGAATGGGATTGTTTCCTTAATTTCTCTTTTTGATCTTTCACTAGCATATAGGAATGCAAGGAATTTCTGTGTATTAAGTTTGTATCCTGCAACTTTACTATATTCATTGATTAGCTCTAGTAATTTTCTGGTGGCGTCTTTAGGGTTTTCTATGTAGAAGATCATGTCATCTGCAAGCAGTGAGAGTTTTATTCTTCTTTTCCAATTTGAATTGCTTTTATTTCTTTTTCTTCTCTGATTGCTGTTGCTAGGACTTCCAAAACTACGTTGAGTAGTATTGGTGGGAATGGGCACTCTAGTGTTGTTCCTGATTTTAGAGTAAATGCTTTCAATTTTTTGCCATTGAGGATAATGTTTGCTGTGGGTTTGTCATATATGGCTTTTATGTTGAATTATGTTTGACATAATATGGCATACAAAAAGTATGCCTACTTTCTGGAGACTTTTTATCTTAATAGGTGTTGAATTTTGTCAAAGGCTTTCTCTGCATCTATTGAAATAACTATATGGTTTTTATCTTTCCATTTGTTAACATGTTATATCACATTGATTGATTTGTGAATATTGAAGGATCCCTGCATCCCTGGAATAAAGCCTACTTGATCATGATTTATGATCTTTTTATTATGTTGTTGGATTTTATTTGCTAGTATTTTGTTGAGGATTTGATGAACATAGATGCAAAAATCCTCAACAAAATTCCTCAGCAACACATTAAAATCATCATATACCATGATCAAGTAGGATTTATCTCAGGGATGCAAGCATTTTCCAATATCTGAAAATCAATGTGATATGCTACAGTGACAAATCAAAAAAATGAAAAATGAAAAAAATGATCATAGAGTTTTCAGTGTCAATAGACGCTGAAAAATCTTTTGATAAAATTCAACATCTATTTATGATTTAAAAAATATTCCCCAGAGAAAGGGCATAGAGGAAACATATGTCAGCATAATAAAGGCCAATATATTCGAAACCCACAGCTAACATCACACTCATTGGCATAAAGCTGAAAGCCTTTTCTCTAAGATAAGGAGCAAGAAAAGAATGCCCACTCTTTCTACTTTTATTCAACAAAGTATTTGTAGTCCTAGTGATAACAATCAGACAAAAGAATAAAGAAAAGAAGGAAGGAATATAGAAGAAGAAATGAAAGAAAAAGAATCCAAATTGGTAAGGAAGAAGTAAAACTGTTACTCTTTTTGGGTGATATGATACTATATGTAGAGAATCCTAAAGATGCTACAAGAAAACTACTAGAACTTATCAATCAATTTAGTAAAGTAGTAGGATGCAAAACTAATATGCAGAAATCATTTGCATTTTTATACACCAACAACAAACTTTCAGAAATAGAGAATACAATATCTAGAAATAAATCTACCTGAGGAGGTAAAAGATCTGGACTCAGAAAAATATGAGACACTGTGAAGGTAACTGAAGAGGATTTCAATATGGAAAAATATATCATATTCTTGGACTGGAAGAATTAATAATGTTTAAAATGACCATATAACCCAAGGCAATCTACAGATTCAGGGCAATCTCTATGAGTCAAACTACCAATGGCATTTTTCATAGAACTAGAACCATCAATTTAAAATTTTTTATATAAATACACACAAAATATCTCTCTTTTTTTTTTTTTTTAATTTTAGGGCTTCCCTGGTGGCTTAGACTGTAAAGAGTCTGCGTGCAATGCAGAAGACCCAGAATTCAACCCCTGTGTCAGGAAGATCCCCTGGGGGAAGGAAATGGCAGTCCACTCCAGTATTCTTGCCTGGAAAATTCCATGGATGGAGGAGCCGGTCAGGCTACAGTCCATGGGGTCGCAAAGAGGTGGAAATGTAAGTGGCTAACTCACACACATAAACACAAAGGACTCTGAATAGTCAAAATAGTTTTGAGAAAGAACAGAGCTGGAGAAATCACACTCCCTGACTTCAGACTTTATTACTAAGCTACAATAATCAAAGCAGTATAGTACTGCACAAAAGCAGACACCTACCTTAATGGAACGAAATAGAGAGGCCAAAATAAATGATCACTTAATCTATGACAAAAAAGAGGGAAAAATATACAATTGAGAAAAGACAGTCTTTTTAGTAAGTGGTGCTTTGAAAATTGTACAACTGTGTGTCAAAACTGCAGTTATTTATTCTGTAACATCATTTACAGAAATAAACAATCCATTAAAGACCAACGTGTGATACAGGATTTCATAAAACTCCTAGAAGAAACTACAGGCAAAACACTCTTTGACATAAATCATAGCAATATTTTTGACTTATCTCCTAGAGCAAAGAAAATAAAAATAAACAAATGGAACCTAGCTAAACTTAAAAGCTTTTGCACAGTAAAAGAAACCATCAACAAATCAAAAAGACGACCTACTGAATGCAGAAAATATTTGCAAATGATATAACTGATAAGGGGTTAATATTCAACATATAGAAATAGCTCATGCAACTCAACATCAAATAAACAAACAATCCAATTAAAAAACAGAAAAGGTTTGAATAGAGGTTTCTCCAAAGAGGACATACAGTTGACACACAGGCACAGGAAAAGATGCTCAACATTGGTAATCATTAGGGTAAGACAAAAATAAAACCAGAATGAGATATCATCTCATGGCTGTCAGAATGGCTATCATCAAAAAGAACATAACAAATATCAGCAATAACATGGTGAAAGGGAACACTTGAACACTGTTGGTAGAATGAAAATTGGTGCCACCAGTTTACCATTGTTGAAAACAATATGCAGTTTTCTCAAAAAACTAAAATAGAACTACCATTTAACCTAGCAATTTCACTCCTGGATATATATATCCAAAAATCTCCACTAGTTAGAAAAGATATTATGCACTCAAATGTTCATAGCAACATTATTTACAATTGTCAAAATATAGTAGCAACCTAAGTGTCCACCAATAGATGAATGGATAAAAAGATGTGATTCATATATACACAATGGAATATTACTTAGCCATAAAATATGAAATTTTGCCATTTGCAGCAACATGGATAGAATTGGAGGATATTATGCTAAGTGAAATAAGTCAGACAGAAAGACTAATGCTGTATGATATCATGTGGGATTTAAAAGATACAACAAACTAGTGAATATAACAAAAATCCAGCAGATTCACAGATACAGAGATCAAATTAAAAGGTACCAGGGGTGAGAAGGAAAAGGGGAATGGCCAGAGGGAGACGATTAAGAGGTACAAACTAGGATGTATAAAGTAAATTACAAGGACATATGTACAACACAGGGAATATAGCCAGTGTTTTCTAATATCTATAAATGGAATATAACCTTTAAAAATTGTGAATCACTATATTACACACCTCTAACTTAAATAATATTGTACATCAACTACACTTCAATAAAAAATGTAGCTGCCAGAGCACAAATACAAGCCTTCTGAAATATTAAAAGGATAGAAAAAGAAGGAAAGTCATCCTGTAGAAAAAAAACAAATATAATGTAATACACATAGTAATTATGCCCTAAAATAATAAAGTAATTGTGAATTGCATGTGTGCATGTGTGTGTGCTATGTCACTTCTGTCGTGTTTGACTCTTTGCAACCCTATGAACTGTAGCCCATCAGTCTCCTCTGTCCATGGGATTCTCCTGGCAAGAATACTGGAGAGGGTGGCCTTGCTCTCATCCAGAGGATCTTCCTGACTCGGATTGAACCTGCATCTCCTGCATTGCAGGCAGATGCTTTACTGCTGAGCCACCAGGGAAGCCCAGTTGTGAATTGGATCACAAAACAGTTTTCAACTCTGTGATCTATATGAAACAGAGATAAAACAAAGCAAATTATGAATGCAAAATGCAAAGGGATGACAAATGTATACCAAGCAGATGGAAATAAAAGTACACATGAACATCTCTATTCATTGCAGCACAATTTGTGCAAAATGTGGCAAACAACTTAAATATTCACAATGAGAAGTTGGTTGGATAGATTGGCACTTCCACACCATGGAGTACTATGCAACTGTAAAGAAAAAAATCTATAAACTGATGCAAGTCATTTTTTATTACTAATAAAGTAGTAAAGTAAATATTTCATTTCTTCAAAGAAAAGGGCAATGTTCAGAGACTTTGGAGAGAAGAACACAAACCAAATTATCGTCCACTGACAGCTTTTTGAATTTTGAACTGTCTTGAGTTGCCCAATTCCACTTGAGTTGCTGCCCTCTGATCTTTTAAATTCCCCAATATAATCACTGAAATAGTACATAATGATTAATGACCTTGGGTGCCACACAAATAATTCTGGATAATATGTTGTGTGAACTAGGGAAAATTGTTCTCTAAGCAGACAAGAGGGCACAGTTTTCCAGGGAGAAAAATAGTATATGCAAAGATGCATTGTGAGATAGCTTTACGTGAGTTGAGAATTTCCTGTGTTAAATTACTTTTTACTTGAAATATCTAGAATGGTTTCTGTATCCTGCACTGGCAGGATGGGAAGTATATCCCTTGCTGACTCTGGTATGGAGCACCCATCTTCACTAAGTTGCTGGCTACCTTAATCACTTCATATCTGAAATTTTAATTTTTGTAGAGAAGTAAACAGTAAGATTGAAACTTGCATAGGTCTATGTAGATGGAATGTCAAATATATCTAGGGAAAATGCTTAAACTTTTGGAAAAGAAGTGTCATTAGATTTTTACCTCACATGATCCATTAAAATGAAACACTCAGTGGATAAACAAATTAAATGTTAAAAGTTTAATACATAGATAGGTGCACCCTGATAGGGGAGAATAACCGCAGGCATAAAATGTACCTCAGATCATCATGGCATCATATGAATCAGTCATAAGCTACCTCACCTTTTCTGCCATCACCTTAGATAGATAGCCTTGCTCCATAACAGAGAATCCATGGCTATTCTAAGGGCCCACCAGAAGGGGATGCTACATTCCCTGTTTTTTGAGGTGTATGGGAAGGAGAAAGCAAATGAGCATGTCCTCGTCTCCCTAGTTTGTCAAAATGTATGCAAAAGAATGTGCTTCAGTGGCTGTTTCCTCCAAACTGCCTTTTCTCAGAAGCTCTTTGTGTTTTCTGCCCAACCCAAAGAATGACTTTTCCAGATGTATCTCCCTCCTGTAACAGTTTGTGAACTTACCTGAGTTTTCCTGCAGGGGGAAACATCAGCCAGTTTTTAAGGAAAAAAAAATTAAAACCTATAACAACAGCAAATTGGTTTTAGCAAAGATTGTAAGTGCTTTTTTAAAATAAAAGTTACAAATATGTTTGCTTGATTCTTGTTGTTTTCCCTGGGTGAAGGAATGTGTACTATCTTAAATAAATATTAGCTAACCATTAAATAATATTTATTGCATATACAATTCTTGGATGTCCACATAATCTAAAAGCGTACCTG